>NW_026699374.1:0-249931 GCF_030435755.1 Ochotona princeps
TATTTGAAATAATCATGGGAAATTCAATAAAATGCTTATTTTGGTACACACACACACACACAAAAGATGCTAGAAGCTCCATACTGTTTGATTAATGTTTTTGCTTGTTCCTGATTACTTATGTTTCTTTTGGCAGTGTTAGATGTACATAAATTTTTTCAACAAGCCTTATTATTTAGGTAGAAGTCTTCTGTGTCCCTATTCCCCCATTCCATTATAATAGCCTCTTTAAAAAATTATCTGGATACGAGCCAGCCACCATGTGCACCTGGAGAGCTGCTCCCAGGCCTGCCTGACAAAGCCGCAGGGGTGGACCTCTCAGGGGGGACTCTCTGAGCTTCCTTAGGTAGGTCTGGCCCCACCTACTGCTCACTTTGGCTTGAGCTGGGGAGGGGCCTGGGAGGGGGCAAGTTCTTGAGTCTGGGGATCTTAACCTCTAGCAGTCGCCTGGCTGTGGAGACCTCCGGGCAAGATGGTCACCTCATGCGTACTTCATAGGAGCCAGCCACAACGTGCACGTGGTGAGATGCTCCCAGGTGGCCAGTGCGCCATTTGGTGCCAGGCTCTGTCTGCTGGCTGCCTGGCTGGCGAGCGCTGGGATTTTGGTTGTTTGATTTGCTGCTTAGGTAGCTCCATGCTGAAGCCACACTGATTTGGGGCTATGAATCAATCCTAAAGATTCCCAATGACAGTAAATCTTCCTCTGAAGAACTTGTAATTACTTAATAATGCTGGATACCAAACACCAATTCATTCAAAAGCTAAGACTCCAGACATGCCCAGCAGGATGTCCCCACTACTTGCCATGATGATGGATCAGCAGAGGGGTCATAGTAGGCAGGGCCAAGACATTAACTAGCACTCGAGAACCACATCTGGGGGTAGATTGTGTGGAGGGTGTGTGGGCCACACCCTGTTGAAATTCCAACCTCACTGGATGGCTTAGGAGTGGGGATGGTGCCCGTCTAAGCTGGGTGAGACCAAGGAGCTTAACAACAACCATAGATGAAAGAACCCTCAACAGTCTGAACAGGTCAGGGCAGCGGCATCTGAATGTCCATCCTGAATGGGGTGAGGGGAGTGCCAGGCTGCTGCGTACGCCAACCCATGCAAGGCCAAAAGGAAGGCCATTCTGCACTGGGCACTGGCCCAAAACCCAACGGCAGGTGTGAGAGTTTGGTCTGGGAGGGGATAAAGGGGAGAAACCTGGGAATTCTCCTGGTGATCCATACCTCCTGGTGAACAGGAAGTCCATACCTGGAAGTTGGACAGGCTGGGCAAAGTAGCTCCAATTGCTTGTCAATGTATGCAAAGGGGATGGACTGGGCGCCCCGGGGCAGTACTGAGCAAACCTTAGAGCACACGTTAAACTGGAAACAGGGATGGACCACAAGACATGCCCAGCTAGGTTCTTGGTCTGTGTGAGCCAAGGACGATGAACCACAGTGTCTAGGGCAGGGATTGCAACAGGTGATGGGCTGTGTCAAGCTGAGCCAGAGCAACCACTGGCACGCTTAACACTGGCTGGGAACGGGGCCCAGTTGGGGAGCTGGGGGGAGACCCTGGCTGGGTGGAGGTTCCCACCAAGGGGTGCATGGGCTGGAATGAGGCAGCGTTCTGGTCGGGATACAGTTGTAGCCTCCCTTGGCACAAGTGTGGACTGGGGCTTGGCGCACTGGGCCAGGTCAGACTGCAGCACCTTCTGGTGTTTTGAAGGACCAGGGTAGATGTGGGATGGACTAGGCTGGGTTTAAACCCCAACTGAGCCAAGTATGTGCTATATGTGGGTAGGGACGAGCCATGGCTGGGCTGAAATATCCAATAGCAAGAACCAGAATAGGTTGAAGACGAGTCAAGAATAGCCACTGCTCCTGCTAGGACAGGAGGTGAACGGAGTAGTGCTGGCACATAGACCCACTGGTAAGTGCGAAGCCTGGCGTCAGGAGGGGTTCTGATGGAGGAGCCTGAGCAACTCCTCTGACAGGACACAGACCCTACAAATAAGCACAAGAAGCATGGAAGGAAACAGCCCAGAAGAGGTTATGGAAATTGTCCCACTGGCATACATTTGGCATGGGTTGGGACAGACCTGGCTGAATCGATTCACCTTGTCCACTGGCAAATCCGAACACTGAAGCAGAGTGTGGGTCGAGCCAGGTTCGGCCGTGACAAAAGCAGTACACAGCACAGAATGCCAAAGTGAGGCTGCCTATGCCAGATGTGACCGCACCACCCAACCAGTACACGTGAGAATCTGAAAGGGAGGGGCAGAGCCTACAGGGGAATAAAGGGTGGTTCCCTTGCTGGATCACTACTCCCACTGGAGAGCATGAGCTGGGAGGGGAATGGACCAGACTAGGCAGGGCTACTGCACCTGTGCGCCTCATGTGGACCAGGTCAGGGAAGAGCCAGGATGGACGGACTATTCCTACTAGTGTTAACAAAACTAGAGGAGATGAGAGCTGTCGGGGCTTAACCATAGCAGAAGCTGGCACTAGGGGCTAATATAGTCAAAATCAAACCACAGGGCCACCTGGAGAGAGCACAATCCAGGAGTGAGAGTGACCTGCGAGGAAAATAGTGGGCTCCTTCCTCTTGGGTCACCACTCCCATGGGAGGGCACAAAATAACCTGTACAGGGGCTGTGGTGGCTAGACAGAGAGGAACTCAACAACATTCATGAGGGCTGGACAGCTGAGCCGGTTGGATGGAACTAAGCTACAATATCCTTCGACATTTACAAGAGCCCAATGGGATATGGGGCAGACTGAACTAGTCTGCTACACATGCTGGCAAATTAGGGCAGGGATCGGCCTGGTGGGGGTTATTGGGCGTTGCTCTGACTAGGCTGCAGCTCCCACTGGTTGGTGTGATGACCGAGTATATGATGAACAGAGCCAGGATGGACTGCAACACACATTGGTTCCAGTGGAAGTTGGGGCTGAAGACGGAACCAACCCAGCTGATCAGGGGGGATGGACTATGCCAGGTGATCGGGGGGGATGGACTGTGCCAGGTCCTGTACTTGCTAGTACATATACAATTCTGGTCTGGCAACACCTCAGAGTTTCTTTAGGGATCCCCTTAACCAAAATGGCGGACTTAGAACCTTAACCAAGAAAAGACGGAAGATAGAACAGGTCAGTCAACCACCACAGCTATATGTTGGCAGCGAAACACTAGACAAAGGGAGACTCTATGATGGACTATGTCAATCAGTAGATTATTCAACAGCCTCATCGTGACTGGAGTGGTGAGACTGGCAGCAATGCATAACTGTTGAACTACTGGGACCACTTGAGCAAGGATCTCAGAGCATGCCCTACATCCGGGACCTGGGGTGGGTGAGAGACTGGGTGGGGTTTCTCTTCAATATTCTCTTTAGCCCTTGTAACTTTACCCTAATCAACAATGTAAATATTGTGAAAATATAATAAAATAATTACCTGTTTCTTCCGTTTTGTATTTCTAAATATTTACACAATGTCTTTAGAGTTTCTCAGCTTTCAGATGTTTTCTAAATCACGAATATGGGAATGAAGATTTAACTCTCATGAACACATCTAAACTCATGCATGCAAGCTTCCCATTTCTCAGATGAACCAACAAGTACTATGAATGAGCCCAGCTAGCCCTTCACAGATTCGGTCCCCAGGCCGACCAGTGGGAAGACTTCCTCCAGTAACTCCTAACAGGCCCACCCACAGATCTGGTTTTTGCAGATGCTAACCTCTGCTGTGGCTTAGCCCAGTCCAGCCCAGCCCAGCCCAGCCCAGCCCACATCTCTGGCTTTCATGCAGACTCATGGGTGCTGTGAATTATCTCAATCTGACCTGCCCCCAGAACTGTCCCTTATGTATGCCAGTAGGTGCTGAGTTTTGTCGAGCCTGGCCAGAACAACTCTCGTTTTTGTGCTCCCCAGTGATAGGTACAGACCAGCAAGGAAGTGCCCACACTATACCTGCCAGGCCCACTTTCAGCCCCAGATCTTGTGCCTGCCAGTGGGTACTGCAGTCCAGCTTGACATGACTTGTCCCCAGTCTGGGCATTTGCCAGCTGGTGCTGCTGTCCAGCTTGGCTGGCCCAAAACCATTCTTGCTCTCTTGTGTGCCAGTAGGTGCAGCCATCTGGTCCAGGCTAGCTTGCCCCCAGAGTGCCCCATCTTCAGTCCCAGCTGTGAAACCAGTGGGGGCTGCAGCCAAGCAGAGGAATCCCCAGACTTCCCCTACCAGGCCCATTTCCAGCCCCAGGTATTGTGCATAATGGTGAGTGCTTCGACCCAGTCTGACATGGCCCTCCTGCCATCTCAGCTCTCGCTAATGGGTGCTACAGCCCAGCCCAACCCAGCCAGGTATGGTCCATAGTCTGTCCTGGCTCTTGTGCTTGCTAGTGGGTGCTAAGGCCTGGCCCCAGGCCTCCCTGGCCCCAGCATCAACCCATACAAACACTAAAAAGTGCTGCAGCCTTGCCTGCCTGGCCTGGCCTGCCCCAAGTCCTGGCTCCTGTGTTCTCCAGAGGTTGCTGTAGCCTAGCAGGGGCGTTCCCCAAGTTCCCTTATCAGACCTGCTTCCAGTGCTGGATCCCAGACCTAGATCTCACATGTGTCAGTGGGGACAAAGGCCCTGCCTGGCTTGCTTTGTCCTCAGTTCCAGCCCTTGCATTCACTGGCAAATTCTATAATCTGACCCCACCTCATCTTCTTCTAGCCAAATTTGCCAGGAGTATCAGGTGGGTTCCTATCAGATAAGTTCTGTGGTCCAGCCTGGTTCAGCCCATCACCACCCCCAGTTCTCTGTATAGACTGTTGGGTGCCACAGTTCCACGGAAGCAAGCCCATAATTCTACAGAATCTGCACCTAGACTCCTTTCTTTCACATTCTGGTAAGTGCTTTGGCCCAGACTGATATGGCCCACCCCCTGTTCTGACACTCATAGACAGGAACATTGCTCAGCCAGGCATGCCCCCAGTCCCAGCTTTTGTGAAAGCCAGTGGGTGGTGAGTAATGTTGTTTAGCCCAGCTCAGGTCTCCCACTGGGTGCCCTGGCCTGACCTAGATATGCCCTCTTGTTCAACCCACCCCCTGCCTAAACCACTCTATCTCAGTTCCTCTGTCTACTTGAGAGTACAGTGGCCTGGATGTAGAAGACCCCAGATATCATTCCTTCCCTGTCTAACATGCCCTCAGCTGTTCCCACACCAATAGGTCCCCAGACCCCTTCCACGGACAATCACCAGCTCCTCCCTACCACTACCACCTGGGGATGAGGATGGCATTTCCTTGCCTGGAGTTCTCTGCATTTCCCACACTTATCTTTTTTTTTTTTTTTTTTTTTAAGAAAGGAATGAGCAATTATGCTGACATTCTGATACAGTTAACACATATTTGCCAATAACTCCCCCCACCCCGAATGCCTGCCACTATTGGCTTCCAGAAGAGTAACACTGGCCTAGGTTGCCTACAGCTGGGGACAGTAGTTGTTTTTAATAAGAGTGTATGGGAGACCACAAATGTGTGCGATGGTGTATGTCTGAACATGTCATCATTCTACATGCACATTAATTGCTTGCTTGCCAACAGAATTCTAGGTTGAAATCTGTTTTTCTTTTGATGACTTCAATCCTATATTACTGTTACACATTCTGTAGTCCTTTTGCTTTCTTCTGTTTGTGCTATGAAAGGTTATTGTTTTTTCAAAAATACTTGCAAAACAGTATTTGTCTTGCACATTCTTCCTCATTGTGATCTTTCGACCCTCCCAGTGAGCCATGTGTGTTCTTTCTATGATTCTGATGACTAGTGATATGCTTGTACCCAACACAACGTAATACAAGTCATATTATGGGGATTTTAAGACAAGGTACGGAAAAGCAGTGCAGTTTCTGCGTTGCTCCTGGGAAGCTGCATTTGTGAAACCCAGAGTGGCACAGTAAGCAGTCTGACCACCCTTGATGTGTGCAGTAGGTAAATCTAGGCAGAATAGGAGGCCTCCTGACATTCCTCTGTGCATAGCCCCTGTTGAGGTCCAAGTTGCTCCAGCAGCCAATGATAAATACGTAAGATTTAGATGATTCCATTCATCTGTTGGCTCATCTTTAGCACTGACTGTTTACAGCTGGAGTTTCAGACGTCCGGGAGAAGAAACCAACCATTCATGTGGTGCCTTCCCCAGATGCCTTCCTCCTCCTGGCATCCATACACTGATCTGTTCTCATTCTTGGTTTCTGACACTTGGTCTGAAGTCCTACCTATGATTTAACATTTGCTCCTTGAATCCAAGGCTCATGTTACTCCCTTGCTGCTAACACTTGGATCTTTTCTTTGGCCGTTATTTTCTTTTTTTTTTCTTAAGATTGAATTTTTTTAGACATTTTATTATTATTCTTATTATTTTATAGTACAGTTTCATAGTCCCCTATCCCCTCCCCAATTCCCTCCCCCCCAGGTCCTCTATATCATTACTAACATATATTTCTTCATACTCAGTCATATGTCCATCATTGTGGGCATGGACAATGGCAGAGTCCAGAATCCTATTGTCAAGATATAATAAACAGTTTCATTGTAAATCTCTCTTTGTCTGGAAGCAGAAATGCATACCACACTACATCCTCACATCTGAATGTTAGTCTCCGTTTCACAGCTACTGTACATCCCCTTAAATGAAAAGTCATGTTTCAAAATCAACAGTAGAAAGAAAAGAGGAAATTTACAATGCCATGAAGTTAAATGACATGTTACTAGATATGACAGTCTCCATTACACAGCTACTATACATCCCTTTAAATGAAGAGCCACAAAACAAAATCAACATCCGGAGAAAAAAGAAATTAACAACACCAAGAAGTTAAATAACATGCTATTAAATGACTAATGTGTATCTGAAGAAATGAAAATCAAGAACCTTCTTGAAGAAAATGATACTACCACATGATATATGAGTCATTGAATGATTTAATCAGAAGGAAGTGTTTTGAAGAGATGAAACTAACAGAGAATAACAAAAGCCATGTGATATAGTTTCCGCTAATCTTTGTTGAAGTGTGTCTCCTCCAGACAATAAGCAGAGGGGTTTTGTTTTTTAATCAAGTGTACTACTCTATGATGTTTGATTAAGCTTAAGCCATTTACATTCAGAGTTTAATATACATGGGTGTTACATTGGTCCTGTCATTTTAGCAATGGGTTGTTCATTGGTTTAGTCTTCTGTTGTCATTTTACTGAGATGTTCTTCCCGTTTGCCTTTGGTTTTGGTAAGTGCTATTCCTCTTCTCTGCCAAGAGAACATCTTGAAGTATCCTTTGTAGGGCAGGTTTGGAAGAGGCAAATTCTTTGAACTTTTCTTTACTGTGGAAGAATCTTATTTCATTTTCAAAGACAAAAGATAGCTTTGCTGGATGTTATCCTGGGCCAAAAATTTTTTTCTTTTAGAATCTGGAATATGTCACTCCATTCTCTTCTTGCCTGTAGAGTTTCCTGTGAGAGATCTCCTGTAAGCTTAATTGGCTTTCCTTTATATGTCAATTGATTTTTTTCACATGCGCATTTAAGGATCTTTTCCTTATGTTCAATTGAAGAGAGCTTGATGATCATATGTTGTGGTGAAGATCGCTTTTGGTCAAGCCTGTTGGGAGTTCTGTGCCCCTTCTGGAACTTGTTTCCCAATTCTTCCTCTAGATTAGGGAAATTTTCCTTTAGTATTTCATTAAATACATTTGCAAACTCAGCTTCTCTTTCTGCACCTTCTGGGACTCCCATAACTCTTAGACTTGGCCTCTTAAGAGTGTCTTTCAATTCTTGAATACTTTTTTTGGCCTGATCCAGCTCTGCTTCCAGCTTTTTGTTTGCTTCCCCCTGATGACAGGAAATACCTTCCATTTCTGAGATTCTTTCTTCTGCTTGCTTCATTCTATTTTGGAGACTCTCCACTGTACTTTTAATTTACTCTACTGTGTTCTTAATTTCTGATATACCAGCCTTGATTTGCTTTATTGCTTCCTTAAATTCTTTGAACTCTTGCATAAGCTTCTCATTGTTGATCAGAATCTTTAAAATGAGTCTTATGGATTCTGTGTGCCCCATTTTCTCGATGTCTTCCTCAGTTAACTCTGAGATTGGCATAGGGTTTTGCTCCCTTGCAGGAGAGTTTTCGGCAATATTCATTGTGCCTTTGTCTCTTCTTTTGCTCTTGATCATTGTACTTCTGGTTAGCAGAGTCTTCTCCTTGGGGTAGGTTTCTAAGCTCTGTCACCCACAGGGCTACAATGCGATTTTACTTATTGCGGTTGGTACACAACTTTTCTTGCAGCCACTTGTGCCACAACCTCCAGCAAGTTCCAGGTCTGGGTTCTTATGTCAGATTTGCACTGTGGTCTCCACAGCCCCAGCTCTTGGCTCACCACTCACCACCTCATGTGATACCATGGTGAGGCTGCACCGTTGTCTCTGCAACCTTTCTCCCACTTCCGGTTGGAGCAGGTCCCAGGATTAGGTCGTTGGTGGCGCTGATCTTGTCGGAACCTGTTGGACATTAGGTCTGGGTGCCACACGGACCTATTTTGACCCGTACAATGACACAGTCAGTATTATTTTCTTGTGGGACCAGTGCAATCTCGACCTCAGCAAGTTCTCGTGAGATCAGCACATGTGCAGTTCACTGTTGTCCCCTGCAGTCCTAAAGCTATTGCCACAGTGCCCAAAATGGTGCCTGCCGTACAACCACTAAGGTTCTTGATTTGCTGGCAGTCAGATCCGAGGGCTACCCAGACCTGCCCTGAGTGGAACAAGTAGAATGCCACATCATTGCAGTTCACCCAGACAGAAATGAGCTCGCTCCCAGCTCAGCGCATGCTCAGTCCTCTCCCTCGCCCTTTCCTCTTTATGCAAAATGGCGCCCAATTCAGCTCTAGGGGGCTGACTGGACTGTGAAATCCACTCTGTTCCTGCACTGCCCATCTGAGATCTGCTGCTCTGTCTCTGCTCCTGGTCAAATCAAACGGACCAGCAGAACGGACAGGCAGTTCTTTGTCTGGGTTCACCTCCCCAGCTCCCAGTTAAAGTCCCTTCCCACCTGGTTGCTGGTGTAGTTCCGGCTGCTGTGGAATTCAGATTGCCATGCTGGAATATCAGTCTCTGCAACACCACACCGTTGTGTCCGCTGCTTTCCTGTGTCTGTCAGTCTCCAGGTACCCCTCTGCCATTGTTCTGTCCTTTCCTATTTCCTGAAATATGTCCTCTCTGCTTCATCCTGGTTAAATGTTTTTCTGTCTGTATAAACATGTCCTTACCCTATTCCGGCATCTTGATTCTAATGGCCGCTATTTTCAATCCTCGGAATAGACTTGCCTGGGTCTTTCTAGCTAATGACTCAGCAGGGTTCAGTCTGGCCTATGATCCATTCCTTAGGATTGCTCAATATGCCTTCTCTACCAGGTTTATCCAAACTTGTGACAACTGAATTCAAACCATGCTGGTAAACAGAGGTGAAGGGTAGTTGTTTTGGTTTTCAGAGTAACATCCCGTGCAAGGGTTGAGCTCTCTTATCCACTTAGGCACAAATACTAACTAGCTGTGACCTATAAGGATGAACTTCAGTGAACTCAGCAGTTTTTTAAATTTAAGTTTTCTTGGGGAATTAATTAGTTTAATTTGAGGAAACATTAATCCCATGTCAAACAAAATACATCATTCTTAATCTTACATTTTTCAACATGAATAATGGCATTTACAACATACACTCACACACACACACAACTTTAAGTGTTGGTGGACAGCAGAAAGAGCAATCAAAAGATTTGCGTTTCCTTTTCACTTCTGTCATTTTCTTTGTTTTACTCCCAGAAACAGCTGAAACAGAGAATCCTGTCCCCTCACAAGAAAAGAATTTAGACGTGAAACAGAGCAGTGTGAAGGAAGCAACCAAAGTCCACCTAAGCAGTACACCTGACAGGCCAGGTGGGCAACTCACAAAGGAACTGAGTGCCTAATCTACATTGAAGCTGGAGTTTTTTTGGGCTGGGGGTCTATTTCTTATATTTCTCTTTGCCCCTTCTTCTTTGGGAAAATGGCTGGACAAAGGGCTTTTAGGAATGAAATTCCCTGCAAGGTTTCATTGCACTTGGTGGTAGGCCAAGAAGACTTCCCTGGAATGTGAGAGTGGAGAATGCTGGGGCTCCTCTATGGCTGGTTGCTGCCTAACGGCAGGACTTTAGATGTGCAAAAGCCAGGCGGCTTGGAAAGCCTCATTCGAAGGCTGCTGCGTTTCTTCCAGTGCAAACTTCTGGTTTCAGTTTAGCCTTTTTCAAACACATAAGCTAATTAATATCTACCTTCTTCTGGAATAGTTTTCTAAAATATTAATAGGTGAAATCTGAAGGCCCACTTATTGATTATATAAGTATTTTTCCTCAAAAGGATTTAAAATTAACATATGCAAGTTGATTCTTATGTTTTAAAAATGACTTGAGTATCCTTATCATTTAAGAATTTTAAGTGACAAAACCCAGAATTCATTTAAGCTCATAATTATGTGGAAAAAATTACCTGAATCTCATGCTAATAGTTCTAATTTCAAACAAATTGTGATGATTTGATACAAAGTCATAATTTAGTGTGGCATAACATTTAAGAGTGAGACTGTGTGCAACTTTGAGTTGTTCTAAAAGTGCCTTTGTTATTTGCACAGTCAATATCCATGACATTCATATTTCTTCAGAAATAATTCAAACCATGTACTATATATATAGCTCAAGGAAAACTTTTGGATGCTTTAAAATATTTAGCTGCAGCTAAGCTTTGGTTTGATAACTGTAATAATAGTGTTTTCATTGCTTAGAAGGATGACCAGCCTATTTAGAGATGTGTGAAAAATGATGAATTCCTGATATTTGAAAAAAAATATTTATTTTTATTTGAAAGGCAAATTTTACAGAGAGGCTTTCCATCTATTCGCTTACTCCCCAAACGGACACAGTGGCTGGAGCTGAGCTGATCCAAAACAGGATCCAGGAGCTTCTTTTTGGGTCTCCTACATGAGTATTGGGGTGCAAGGACCCAGGTGACCCTCTGCTGCCTTTCCAGGTCATAGGGAGCTGGATAAGAAGTGCAGCAGCCTGGACATGAACCGCTGCCCATTTGGGATGCTGGCATCACAGGCGGAGGAGTAGCCTGCCCTATTGCTAACATTTTAAATGCCAGGTTTGGGGGATGTTTTGTTATGAATCTTAGGCAACTGATGCAGCAGTAGGCACACTGAAGCAGGAGACTATCCTAATAAACACCTAAAAGGGAACAAAACCAGACTTTAAATGTGGCACGGAAACTGTTAGCGAAAGCTGGAAAAGAGCTAAAGAAATTGCTGAAGTAGACTTCAAAACTTGTGATCCCCTGGAAAAACAATTTGTAAAGCTGTTGTGGTAATCAGAAAATGGGAAAGTACATAGTGAAATTTTGGGTTATAAACAAGGGGATGTGTACAGAGAATATTAAAACAGCTTTCTCTTATGAGCTGTGTCTGATGATATGCTACATGAAGTAGATGAGGTAGAGAAAATATTGGACACTTTGCAAGCAGAATGTATTGTTATGGAAGAGGCCCAAGTGGGAGGCCCAGAGGAAGCTCCTAGCACTTGGCTTTGGCCTGGTACAATGTTGGCAGTTGTGATCATCTGAGGAGTGTAAAGTGGGTGGAAGAATCTCTCTCTTTCTCCTTTCCTCCCTTTCTCATTCTCTGTTATTCACTCCCTCTTAACTTTCAAAATAAACAATTATTTTTAAAAAATCCTAAGGACCTTGTTTCCCAGCTGTCCACTGGACACAAACCAGCACTATTAGCTCTAAAGAATGGACATGTTTCAGGAGAATCATGAGTGTGAATTATATCAATTGAGGTGTACTTCAGTTACTTACAGGACACTTATAAAAAATAGAGAATATATGATTAAAGTGTTACTAACTTGGGCTAAAAGAATGTGATACTATTGAAACTATCAATTGCTCTTTGCAATCATAATTTTCTTTGAACAGAAAGTAAGCTAAAAAATCTGACTAAAGACTGCATGATTCTTCGTTCTCATGGGAGTTTTGATGAAACCAGGAACAGATAGATACGTTGTAGAGCAGATTTTCTCTTGGTTATTGATGTCACATAAAAGTAAGAAGAGAAGGAACAAGATAGAGTCTGTAAATATGAATAATACATAAGTAGATGGGATGGGAAGTAAGGGATGGAAGGAATATGGGTAGGAGAGAGAGAGGGAGGAGAGAGATAAGGGAGAGAAGAGGGCAGGGGAGAGGTGGAGAGACAGAGAGGAAGTGTGAGAAAACATTCAATAATCCTGCTCCAGAATGGCTTTACTATCATGGGCTTGTTAGCAACAAGGGGATGAAAAGATCGAATACAGATCTTGCCCACACAACATGCTGCCAAACACACACTTCTGCTATTACAGTGCTAACTACTGTCAATGATCTTGGGATTATGCCATATGAATAAATATTGTTCCAACTGCTTGATGCTGATGTTAGACTGTCGAGGTCATATATTAGAATTCCAGAGCTTGTCAGTGGAATCTTTTCCCACCGTGGAAAACTCCAAGAGGACTGTCATCCTTTGAGGGACCTCCTTCTGACCCAGGATACATATGATGCCCTTCTTGAGCCAAAACAAATTAGTGAGGAAGAGATTTGCAGAATTCCAGTGGATAGACTGCATTTTTCATGTACAGTTTTGGCCTACAGTCATATGTCATTCTGAGTCTTAAGAATGTAATGCCGAAGTCAAAGTTGGCCAAACTGCATTTGAAAAACAGTAAGCATGAGAAAGACCTTAAGGGTTCCATCATATTCGACTGACAGAAAGAGACAGTTTCAACTGCACTGGGGAGAATAGGTCAAATAGATTTAGACAATTCAATCTCCATGTTCATTGGGTTAACGATAGTTGTAAAACAGAAGAAACCATACAACCAGGTCAGAAGAATGATTCAATTAAGGATCTCTCTCTCTCTCTCTCTCTCTCTCTCTCTCTCTCTCTCTCTCTCTCTTCACACACACACACACACACACACACACACACACACACACCCCTTGATGGTTATTTTGCCAACACATGTGAAAACATACGCATGTGTCTGAGAGTACAGCCTTCCCAAGAAATGGTGACTGGCAATCCATGGCAGTGGCTCTCCAGGTGTGGTACGCTGTGCACAGGGTGAATGCATCAAACAGAAGATTTCACTGCTGAGACAGTGAAAAAGGAAAATGCAGTAAGCATACTCTACAGTGTATGAGAATTGTAAAACTGAAGGAATACCATTAAAGAATTAGTGTCCCTTTACTGGGAAACCACTGTTGGGAGAATATTGCCACATCAGGTGTCAAAAACATGAATACTTTGGAAGAAAAGTATTTGGAGCATATAGGTAACTTTGTATGCTAGGAAAAGAATATATTACAGAGAGATGTTAAACATACAGGACCAAGGAAGTTATTTATTAGTGTTAAATGGAGGTATATTCTAATTTATAATGTGTATGAGAAGACAGTTATGGGGTTTTTGAAAAGCTGTGTGAAGCTAGGGGTATAACAAGATGAGAAATTGATCCCAGCATATCCTGAACTATTTAACAACTCTGACTAAAATTCAGACTTGAATATGTCTCATGAACTCTTCTAAAAGAGGACAACTTACTGAAAAAAGAGACTTGGCATGAGTGTTTATGGAACCCGTGATTCTAGTGACTCCATTTTCTGTCATCTTCCCCATTTTGCTTAACAAAAAAGCACTGAGTGTTTTAAATTCAGAGAAATCATGTTTGCTTAAGAATTTCAGAGATTGACCTCGGTGATGTTGGCTAAAGTTTTGGAACATCAGATAAGTTTAATTCAAAAAACGTATGACCGCCAGATGTAAATAATCAAGCCGATGCCACCCAGACCATTGCCACTCAGACCTGGAGCTGAAGAAATTCAAGATAGTTATCAGAAAAAATCATGTGAGCCTGCAAATAGTGAAGCAAAAACATGTTCCTCCCTCACTCTTAATTCTTCTTTACAAGTGCTTCTGAATGAGTTGACAGCATGCAATTTTCCTGCACCAACTCTTGTCTTTCAAGCATTGGCTTTTGAGCGACCATTAGCTAGAGCTGCTTTCAGTAACCCTTAGGAAGTAGAGCAGTTCCAATGTGCTGAGCACAGGTTTCAATGTCTATGCCTGAGATACTGGAGAGATATATATATATATATATATATATATATATATATATATATATATATCTGATATTGGACCAGATTATATATAGAATATAGAAATATAGAATATAGAATATAGAAATATAAACACATATAAACATACAAATATAAAATATATACATATATTTATGTGTTAAATATATGTAAGATATATAAATAAATATATATAAATATATATTTTAGGGAAAAAAGACCCCAAACAAATGTTGTTGAATCATTATTTATGGACTATGTGATGCTAAGATAACCAAATCCAATCCATAGCTGAGTGGACATTCTGGGGAAACGTGTGTGAATCACTCTCACGACACACAGTGGCACCTGGAGGGTCTCCTGGGCTCTCTCAGGGTTCGCTCATTTTGTGGCATTTGGGATATATAGAGCAGGAGGCAGCACCTTTACTACTCTGTCCTATTCAGTTGCTTCTCAGTCATTATCAAATGCTAACAACAGGTCACCAACCTCTGCAAGCTCCAAGCCCAAGCTTCTATTCCTTGTGTAACTCAGGATGCTGTACCAACTTCAATAATCTGGTCCTTACTTGAGATTTGTATTTTTGGGGGGACTCTGATGTATGCACAAGTAATTAAAAGCGTTTTCCTTTTATTCTGCTTTATGTCGATTTAATTCATATCCCAGAACCTATAATTATGAAGGAAATGTTTTCTCTTCCTTACTCATATCTTATACAAGACAATAATAGCTATAAACAATATTTATAACCATAACATGTTCTAAGTATGTTCAAATTATACATCATTATATCGTCCTTTTCCTTCCCATAGTATCTTAAGCAAAGGAATAAACTATGCTGTTGTTTTCATATTGAGATCTTGATTTGTAATTTTATTCTCAGTAGTACAGTGTATTTTTTTTTAAGATTTATTATTATTGGAAAGCCGGATATACAGAGAGGAGGAGAGACAGAGAGGAAGATCTTCCATCCAATGTTTCACTCCCCAAGTGAGCTGTAACAGGCCGGTGTGCGCCAATCCAAAGCAGGGAACCAGGAACCTCTTCCAGGTCTCCCACGCAGGTGCAGGGTCCCAGTGCCTTGGGCCGTCCTCGACTGCTTTGCCAGGCCACAAGCAGGGAGCTGGATGGGAAGTGGAGCTGCCCGGATAGAACCGGCGCCCATTTGGGATCCTGGCGTGTTCAAGGCGAGGACTTTAGCCGCTAGGCCACGCCGCCGGGCCCTCCAGTGTCTTCTTTTAAAGATTTATTTTTATTGGAAAGTCACATTTACAGAGAGAAGGAGAGACAGAAAATCTTCCATTGGCAGGTGTTGGGATCTGTGCAGTGGGTGTGGATGACACGAAGGTGTGAAGAGAATAGCTCCCATGTTGGCAAGGCCACAAGGGGCTTCCAGTTGTATGGCAAGGCCTGGCGGATAGCTTTCCAAGCACAGCGACACAGTTTCACCCCCTTTGCATGAACACTCAACCTCCCCACTAAGAATTCTGTCATCCACTGAGGCATTGTTGTTTGCCCCTGTGAGATGGGTTTTGCAACTGCTGTGAACTTGGGAGTTAATATAGCTGATAATGTCTTGGTGAATGGGCCTTTAACAATTTACACACAGGAGCACAACTAAGCCCATGCCATTTCTGGACACCTTATTGTGTGCCTAACCATTTCCTCAGAATCTGGCCCAGACATGTGGTGTACCTTCTGGGAAAGGGCTTGAAAATATCCTAAATATTAGTCAAAGTGATAGGAGTATGAGCTGAAACTGCTTTGGTGATAAACACAATTACTGTGATCTTATTGGGATCATAGCCTGTCCTTGCAATTCTTTGATGCATAGAAAATGTATCTGAATTAGCTGCTTTTATGATTTTGGCTAGAGGAACTTATGGATGCTTTTATTAATAGAGATGTGTTTTTAATTATTGATTGATTGCTTATGGGGTTGTAGAGCCTATAGTTGTAAGGGGATTTAATCTTTGTAACTTTTGTCTTGAATCTTTATATTTTTTCCCATGTGAAATTTTTCCCATTCAGTGATGGGTAAATTGTAGAAATAAAAATGTAGTAGGAATGTATTACTGATTAGCAGGCAATCACATGTGTCTTGGCCTTGGAGTCCTGGTCATCACTCCATGGCCACTACTGAAAAATGAACAATGGTTTGCTTTGAAGAATATGAGCATATTTGCAGAATCATCTTTAGGGGCACCTGCTTAATCATGAAGTAACAAACAGTATGACCAAATGTCTGCATGCCCCCTCAGTCATGAAGTAAAAATAGAAATACTTGTGCAGAAGCTTGTGATGTGGCTAGGTAAATAAAAAAGACAGCTTCTTGAGCTGTGTCTGTGTCTCGTGTGTCTTCTTTTCACCGACTCCACACACCCTTCTCGAGGTCTGAACTTGGCTGGAGCTGGCCTCTGGCAGGCTGGTTCACTTGCCAAGTGGCTGCAAGGCTGGAGCTGAGCTAATGCAAAGCCAGGAACCAGGAGCTTCTTCCAGGTCTCCCACGTTGGTGCAGGGTCCCAAGACTTTGGGCCACTGCTGACTGCTTTCCCAGGCCACAATCAGGGACCTGGAAGGGAAGTGGAGCAGCCGGGACAAGAACTGATGCCCATGTGGGATTCTGGTGCATGCAAGATGAGGATTTAGCCACTAGGCTATCATGTGGGTCCAGTACATTGTTTTTTTAGAAAAGATTTGTTTATTTGAAAGGCAGAATTACAGAGAAAAAGAGATTGGGGAGAGAGGAGTGAGGAAGGAAAAAGAGAGAACGGGGAGAGAGAGAGCCTTCCACGGATTCATCACTCAAATGGTCCCAACATGTGTGGCTGGGTTAGGCTGAGATTGGGAGCTTGGAACTCCATCTTGCATCCTGGTCTCCTACATGGATGGCAGGGCCCCAGCTTGTTCTATCTCCTGATCTCTCAAGCATATGAGCAAGGGAGCTGGGTGAGAAGGGGAGCACCTGGGACTTGGACTGTGTTCAAATGGATGTTGCTGTTAGAGGTGACAGCTTAACATACTGTGCTACAACCAGCACCTGCTGGTTTATGTGTTTAAAGAGCAAGACTTTTCTGTTCAGTCAGGCAGGCCTCTCACATACGCAAATTATAATCTGTGTGCTGGCCTGAAAAGTACAAATAGAGAAAAATAGAGTGCTTTTTCTCTTTTATTTTGTATTTATGATTACAACTAATCATACTTCTAAGCATATATATATATATAAATATATAAATATATAAATATATATATATAAATATATATATATATATTTTAATTTTAAAATTTCATTTTATCACAGTTTCTTAGGCTCTGGGATTCCCCCAACCCCTCCCCAAGCCCTCCCCCATATTGAATTCCTCCATATTGTTACAGTAGTACAGTTCATATCCAGTCATGATTCCTTCATTGCAGGCATGGACCATGCAGAGAGTCCAGCATCTTATTATCCAGATAAATTCAACGGTTTCATTGGAAGACCATCCTTGGTCTGAAATATTTTTAAATTTTATTGGAAAGTGAGATAAAAGGAGAGGAGGAGAACTCATTTATATATAAAATTTTAAGACTACAAATTGGGGGGCCAGGTGCAGTAGCCTAGTAGCTTGCCTTGCATGCACCAGGATTCCATATGGGCGCTATATCTAATCTTGCCGGCCCTGCTTACCATTTAGCGCCCTGCTTGTGGCCTGGGAAAGCAGTTGGGGATGGCCCAAGGTGGGAACCTGTACCCATATGGGAGAACCGGAAGAGGCTCCTGGCTTCAGATCAATTCAGCTCCAGCTGTTGTGGCTACTTGGGGAGTAAATCAACGAAAGGAAGTTCTTCTTCTCTGTCTCTCCTCCTCTCTGTGTATCTGATGTTGTAATAAAAATAAATAAATCTTTTTAAAAAAAGACTACAAATTGGGATAGACTATGTGGAGTAATAGGCTAATCTTCCACCTGGCATCACCAGCATCACACAAGGTCTCTGGTTCCAGTCCTAGCTACTCTGCTTCTTATTCAGCTCTCTGCTTATGACCTGGGAAAGCAGCAGAGGATGACTCAACTCTTTGGATCCCACACCTGCATGGGAGACCTGGAAGAAGCTCCTGGCTCCTGGTTTTGGGTTAGTTCAGGTCTGGCTGTTGTGGTTACTTGGGGAGTGAGTCAGAGGATGGAAGACTCTGTTTCTGCCTCTCTCACTGTAATTCTGACTTTCCAAGAAAAATAAATGTTTTATTTAAAGACTTTAAAATACAGGTCCTCAAAGTACAGAATATTCAGAAGAATACAACTTGGAAAGAAAGAAAGAAAGAAAAGAATAAGAGCAGATGTAGATGTATTATATTCTGTTGAAAAGGTAAGAAAAAGCTAAAAAGCATGAAGGCAATCAGGAAAATGAGATGTTATACATGGAAAAATGTAAATAAAAATTGTAGCATGCTTCTTACTAGAAGCTATACAAGCCAATGCATAATAGGCTAACATTTTTCATGATCTGAGAGAAAAGCTAAATATAGCAAAATCCAGGAATTTTGTACCAAGTTAATACACAACTGAGAAATAAGGGGGAAGTAAATATTTTCATGCAAGCAAAAATATAAAATTCTTTACCAGAAAATTTTCACTGTAAGAAAAATCAAAGGAATTTGTTTTTAATAGTAAAGGGGTATATCAAAGGGAAATGTGAATCCATCTACACAAATACTAAAATAGCTGATAAAATGGTGGTGAATATAATTTTTTTCTTATTTGTGTTATTTTAAAAGGCTAAGAAACATATGAAAAGATGCTCAGGCTCCTTAACCATCAGAGAGATACAAATGAAAACCACACTGAGGTACCACCTAACTCCAGTGAGACTGGTCTACATTCAGAACTCTACTAACAACACCTGCTGGCGTGGATGTGGGGAGAAAGGCACCCTCCTTCACTGTTGGTGGGAGTGTAGGCAAATACAACCACTGTGGAAGTCAGTATGGAGAGTGCTTGGAGAACTGCAAATAAATCTGCCATGTCCCACTCCTAGGAATATAACCAATAGAATTGAAATCTGCATATGAGAAGGGGTTCTGTAATTCTATATTTGCAGCAGCACAATCCACAATAGCAAAGACATGGAAAAAATCTAGATGTGCATCCAAGGAAGAGTGGTTAAAGAAACTGTGGTACATTTACTCCATGGACTATTAATCAGCTATTAAGAAGAATTAAATTATACTATTTACAAGTAGGTGGTCCCAACTAGAGACCATTATGCTCAGTGAAATGAATCAATCACAAAAGAACAAATTCTACATGTTCTCCCTTATATAAGGAAACCAGCATGGAAAGTCTAACTTCAATAATCCGATCCATACTGTTTTTTGTTGTTTATTTGTTGTTTTGGCTGTATCCCATGTGTTTTGATGTTTGTTGTTTCAGTTTTGCTTATTCCAATTAATTTCTTTTCTCTTGTCGAATTCATCACTGGCTCATGCATTACACGGTGGCATCATTTTCCCAAGAGACTTTTGTGTTTCCTTTTTGTCACCCATGTGTTGGTTTCTCAGTGACACGTTTTCTCTTGGTTCATTTGTTGTTGTTGTTGTGTTTGCCTAACTCATACCAGTTGTTGACCTTGTTTCATGGCTTCTCACTTATGGTAATACATAGTGGTGGAGTACTGAGCTCTATCAAATACAGATGTGGGGGTATAATGGAACATGCATCTCTGCTTCCATATGAAAGATGGATTCCCAATGAAACTGTTGGCTATGTGTAGACAATGGGATGCTGGACTTTCTGACATCTGTACCAGCAATGTCGGGGAACACTTAAATAAGAGACTGATGGAATTATGATTCCTTTTGAAGGACTACACCATTGTAGTAAAATGGGGAAAATATGTGAGGGGTGGGAGTTTCAGGGGGAATCCCAGCCTATATGAAATTGTACCACATAATTCAAAATTCAAAATAAAAATATATTTAAGAAAAATACAGTTGGATATTAATTTTTGTTCATTTATCTTGTATCCTACCACTCTGCCAAATTCTCATATGAGTTCTAGGAGTCTTTGTATTGAGTTTTTTGGTTCTTCTATGTAGAGAATCATGTCGTCTGCGAATAGTGAAAGCTTGACTTCTTCATTTCCAATTTGGATTCCTTTGATTTCTTTGTCTTGTCTTATGGCTTCTGCAAGTACCTCTAGGACTATATTGAATAGCAGTGGTGATAGTGGGCAGCCTTGTCTTGTTCCAGATCTCAGTGGGAAGGGATCCAGTTTTTCTCCATTTAGTATGATGCTGGCATTGGGTTTTTCATATATTGCTTTGATTATGTTGTGGATTGTTCCTTCTATCCCCACCCTGGTTAGGGTTTTTAACATGAAGGGGTGTTGAATTTTGTCGAAGGCTTTTTCTGCATCTATTGATACTATTATATGGTTTTTGTTTTTCAGTTTTTGGATGTGATGTATCACATTTATGGATTTTCTTATGTTGAACCATCCCTGCATTCCCTGGATGAAACCTACTTGGTTGGGATGGATGATCTGTCTGATGTTTTTTTGTATTCTATTGGCTAGGATTTTGTTGAGAATCTTAGTGTCAACGTTCATCAGGGAGATCGGTCTGTAGTTTTCCTTCTCTGTTAATTCTCTATTCGGTTTGGGGATTAAGGTGATATTGGCTTCATAGAATGAGTTTGGAAGAGTTGCTTCCTTTTCTATTGTTTTGAAGAGCTTGTAAAGGATTGGGGTTAGCTCTGGTTGGAATGTTTTGTAGAATTCTGTGGTAAAACCATCTGGGCCTGGGCTTTTCTTTGTTGGGAGCTCTTTAATCACTGATTCTATCTCTGATTCAGTAATGGGTTTATTCAGGTCTTCTGTTGCTTCTGGGGTGAGTTTTGGTAAGTGGTGGGAGTCTAGGAATCTTTCCATTTCCAAGTGGTTATCGAATTTGTTGGCATATAGTTCTTTGTAATAATTTCTAATTATTTCCTTAATGGTAGTAGCGTCTGTTGTTATGTTGCCTTTTTCATCTTTGATACTGCTAATTCTTGCTTTGTCTTGTTTTTTCTTTGTCAATCGGGCCAATGGGGTATCTATTTTGTTTATCCTCTCAAGGAACCAGCTTTTTGATTCATTTATTTTCTGAATGGTTTTTTTTAATTTCTTTCTGATTTAGTTCTTGTCTTGTTTTGATAATTTCTTGTTTCCTCTTGTTTGTGGGGTCTTTCTGCTGTTGCTTTGCCAGTTCCTGGAGGTGTGTCCTTAATTCTTGCATTTGTTGCCTTTCTTGGGCTTTGACGTGCGCGCTTATTGCAATAAACTTACCACGCAACACTGCTTTGGCGGTGTCCCATAAGTTTTGGACTTTTGTATCTGGGTTTTCGTTGATTTCCATAAATTTTTTGATCTTGTCTTTAATTTCTTCTCTAACCCATTGTTCGTTTAATAGCATATTGTTCAGCCTCCAGGAGTTTACATGTTTCCTGGGACATTTTGAGTTGTTGATTTCCAGTTTCACTCCGTGATGGTCTGAGAAGGTACATTGTACGATTCTGATATTTTTGTAATTAGTTAAACTTGCTTTGTGTCCTATTATGTGGTCTATCCTGGAGAAGGTGCCATGCACTGCTGAGAAGAAGGTGTAGTCTGTGGCCTTAGGATGAAATATTCTATAGACGTCTACTAGGTCCAGTTGTTCTATTGCGTGTGTGAGATCTGTGGCTTCTCTGTTGAGCTTTTGCTGCGTTGATCTATCTATTGGTGTTAGTGGGGTGTTCAGGTCTCCCAGAATTATCGTATGTTCATCTATGTCTCCCTTTAAGTCCAAAAGTAGTTGTTTCACATAGCTGGGTGCATCCAGGCTAGGAGCATAAATGTTAAGAATGGCGATTGGTTCTTGTTGGATCCTCCCTTTCAAGAAGATGTAGCGCCCTTCCCTATCCTTTTTGACATTTGTTACTTTGAAGTCCGTATCATCTGAGAATAGGACTGCCACACCAGCCTTTTTTTCTCGTCCATTGGCATGGAATATTTGTTTCCACCCTTTCACTTTAAGTTTCCTGAAGTTCCTTCTGGTTAGATGTGTTTCTTGCAAGCAGCATATAGTTGGGTCCTGATTTTTAACCCAGTCTGCTAATCGGTGCCTTTTGAGTGATGAATTTAAGCCATTTGTGTTGAGGGTTAATATTGAGAAATTATAATTTTGCCGTGACATATACCTGTGTTTTTGAGGTTGTTGGTAATTGATTGTTGTTTCTGTGGATGGACTTTATTGAGATCTCCCTGATTGCCATCCTTGCTTATGGCTTGCTTCCTTTTTCTCTGGGAGTAGCGTATTTCTAAGGAGATTTTGTAGAGTTGGTTTTGTGTTGGCATATTCTTCTAATTTCTCTTTGCTGTGGAAGTATCTAGTTTCGTTCTCGTATACAAATGAAATCTTTGCTGGGTAGAGTATTCTTGGTTGACAGTTGTTCTCTTTCAGTACTTGAAAGATTTTGTTCCACTCTCTTCTTGCCTGGAGCGTCTGTTCTGAGAAGTCGGCAGTGATTCTGATGGTCCTGCCCCTAAATGTAAGCTTCTCTTTGGTTCGTGCTAACCTTAGGATTCTTTCTTTGTATTCATTGGAGGGTAGCTTGATTACCACGTGTCTTGGGGAGGATCGTTTTGGGTCCACCCTGTGGGGAGTCCTCTGGCCTTCCTGAATTTGGATTGGGTTCATGTTCCAGGTATTTTGGAAGTTCTCCTGCATAATTTCCTCAAGTACTGGTTGTATGCCTGTCTCTCTTTCCACTCCTTCTGGGAGCCCCATTATTCTGATATTTGACTTCTTGATGTCGTTCATCTCTTGGATCGTCTTGGTTGCCTTGTGTAGTTGTGACTCTAGTTGGTTAATAATCTGCCTGTTTTCATTCTGGGAATCTTCCAAGTCGGATATCCTGTCTTCTGCTGCTGTAATTCTGTTGGCTAAGCTCTCAACTTTGTTCTTCATGTCTAGGATCTCGTTTTTGAGCGATTTTGTTTCTGTGATTATGTGGTTTTTAAAATCTTTGAGCTCGTCCCATCGCTTTTCATTGTCTCTGAAGAGTTTTATAATTATTTTTCTGAACTCCTTATCAGAGACGTCTTCAATTTCTTCATCTGTAATCTCTGCGATTGACCAGGCTTTATGGTGGCTTTTTGGGGCGGAGCAAGCTGTGTCTACGTCACTAACTCTCTTATTTCTTCCCATATTTGTGGCCCAAGGTGTTGCTGGATTCTCACCCTAGTCTAGTGTTTGTTTTTGAGAGACCCAGGCACCAGCTTGCTGAGGGGTCTCCAAGCGCTATCCTGTAGAGATCCGAGCATGCAGGCGTGGAGTAGCAGGGTGTAGGAATTTTCAAGGCACTTTTGGTGCGTCTCCAGTACACTGGACCACAGGGCGCCACTTCCAAGGCCCAGCAGATTCAAAGCGCACTCTCAGCTTGTCCCCTACACGTATGAGACCACAGGACGTGGGGGAATGAAGGCACTCTGTGTGCGCCCCCTTTGCGCAGGAACACAGGGCACAGAGGATTCTAGGTGCTTTCTCAGTGTGTCCCCAGTGTCAGGGACTGCAGGGCGTGGAGGTTCCAGGCGCTCTCTGGGAACGCCTCCTGCACGCGGGTCCACAGTGCCCTCCTGGTGTGTTTTCCAAGCACAGGACTGTAGGGCGTGGGTTGTTCCAGATGCTCTCTAGAAGCGCCTCCTGCGCAGGTCTGCCCACCCCAGCAGCACGGGACCACCCACCCGAGTGCAGGGGACCGCCCGCCCCAGCGCTTGCACAGGACCGCCCAGGCCAGAGGCACACCCGGGTCTGCACAGTCCAGAGGTGTGGGTTCCTGTGGGTCAGTACCGCCTAGCTGTGTGCCAGTCTGCAAGGCACGGGGGAGTATTCAGTGTGCCTTCTGCCTTTCTCCTCAGCGCACAGGACCGCTGTGCATCAACTCCAAGACAGTTTTGGCATGGTGTATGCAAATGGCCGCAAGATGGAAGAAGATCTAACCAACAAGCTACCATTCAAAATAACAGAGAAAAGCATGAAATATCTGGGAATAAATTTAACCAAAAGCGTAGATGACCTTTATGAAGAAAATTACAAAACACTCAAAAATCAAATAGAACAAGACCTCGAAAGATGGAACAACATCCCATGCTCCTGGATAGGCAAAATTAATATCATCAAAATGTCTATACTACCAAAAGCAATATATACATTCAATGCAATCCCAATCAAATTACCCACAGCATTCTTCATCGAACTGGAAAAAATGATACACAGATTCATCTGGAAACACAAAAAACCACGAATAGCCAGAACCACTCTGAAGAACAGGCACTTAACAGGGGGAATCACAGTACCGGATCTATGGACATACTATAGGGCAGTGGTCATCAAAACAGCCTGGTACTGGCACAAAGATAGAGAGGAAGATCAGTGGAGCAGAATAGAAACAACAGATGGAAACCCACACAGATACAGTCAATTAATCTTCGACAAAAAGACAGACAACAACCCAAGCAAATGGAAAGGTCTGTTCAATAAATGCTGTTGGGACAACTGGTTAATAGCCTGCAGAAACCAAAAGATAGACCCACATCTCTCACCATACACCAAGATCGAATCTAAATGGATAAAAGACCTAAACCTACATCCAGAAACCTTCAAACTTTTGGAAGAAAATGTTGGAAACACACTGCAACACTTAGGGGTAGGCCCTCACTTCCTAAAAAAAGACTCCAAATGCAGTAGAAATCGAGACCAAAATAAACAATTGGGACCTAATCAAACTAAAAAGCTTCTGTACAGCTAGAGAAACAATCAATAAAGTAAAACGGCAACCCACAGAATGGGAGAAGATCTTCGCACACGACATAGGTGATAGAGGGCTAATCTCCAGAATATACAAAGATCTCCAGAGAAACCAAAACACCAGAACAAACAAACTGCTCAAGAAATGGGCATGGGAAATGGGCAAACACTTCACAAAGGAACAAACCCAAATGGCAAACAAGCATATGAAAAAATGCTCAAGTTCCCTGGCAATAAGGGAAATCCAAATGAAGACAACAATGAGGTACCACCTAACTCCAGTAAGGATGGCACACATACATAATACCACCAACACTTGCTGGCGAGGATGTGGGGAAAAGGGAACCCTTCTCCACTGCTGGTGGGAGTGCAGACTTGTACAGCCTCTATGGGAATCAGTTTGGCGAATACTCAAACAACTGAAAATCAACATACCATATGATCCAGCAATAGCACTCCTTGGGATATATCCAAAACATCTTCTACTCAAGAAACCAACATGCACGCCTATGTTCATAGCAGCACAATCTACAATTGCAAAAACCTGGAAGCAGCCAAAATGCCCATCAGTGGAAGACTCGCTAAGAAAGCTATGGTTCATCTACTCCATGGAATACTACTCAGCTATTAAAAAAAACGAAATGCAATTCTTTGTGGACAAATGGGCCCGACTGGAATCCATCATGCTAAGAGAAATGAACCAATCCCAAAAGGTTAAATACCACATGTTTGCCTTAATCTGAGATGAAAAGAGAACAACTTGGAAAATAGTACTTGTATATTGTAATATTAGTGCAATCTCTTATAACCTGTATCCAATGCAATAAGATAAGGCGATATAATCTATGAACCAACAATTAATGTCAGAATACTTAAGATTTACATCAAAAAACTGTAAAACCTACTATACCCTCAATACGCTATGTTAACCTGTAATGGGGGGGAGTGCAGGGAAATCTTTCAGGACCATAAAAAGAGTGAGAAAAAAGTACAATATATCCTATCAAGATCAAATCTGGTAATTCATAGATAAGAGACTCAAAGCGGCACTAAACAACACTAAAACTACTATACCAATGCCTGAGGGGGGAATCGGGTGTGATCCTGACAACCTCTTAACAGGAGGTCATGTGCGTGGAGCAGGGGAGCACTCCAGAGTGGAGCAGGTGGTAAGGAGGAAGCTTGGATCCCAACCATGAAGACTCCCAGACCTTCACCACAAACTATTAATACAAGCAACAAGGACTATATCCCAACTGCCAAGGAGGCCACAGGGAATTGGATGCCCTCGGAGGCCGAGTACTCTGAGGTCACCCACCCCCAACCAGAGCTTCCGCAGGGGATGGAAGAAGTCCAAACACTACCGCGCAGAAACCAACGTCATCAGAAAGACAACCAGAAGCCCTGAGTGGTCTGCAGAAACAGAAGAACAATAAACGTCCTTCGGGACCAGGGAGGAGAGCTTTCTCTGGTCCGAGCCTGGCTCCACCTCTGGACCCCCCCTCCCTCGCAATGACCATCGGGATCGCTTTGAAAACCCCTCACAGCAAACAAACAATCATACAAACTAAAAAAAAAAACAAAAAAAACAAAAAACAAAACAAAACACAAAACAAACCTAAAATAAATAAACAACAGAAAGTAGAACTTGAAATCTGACAGAAAAGAGCTGGCATGGATTGGCTCATGCCTCGCTGGGTGGGTCACAAAGATTAGTTTTACTCCTCACCATGGTGTTGAGGATTTTCCTGCACACCCCCCCCCAAAAAAAAAATGTTCTGCACCTAAAATGTTGACATATATCTTGTTAGAGTTACAAGCCAGTCTGGATTATCCTAAAATCTGCCAAGATCAGCAAAACTTTACTTCAACACAACAACTGGCTAAATACTAAAATGAAATGGACACGAAACAGCTGAATGGTGCCTTATGGCCATTTT
The DNA here is from genome assembly GCF_030435755.1 of Ochotona princeps. Taxonomy (NCBI): domain Eukaryota; kingdom Metazoa; phylum Chordata; class Mammalia; order Lagomorpha; family Ochotonidae; genus Ochotona; species Ochotona princeps. The sequence continues at coordinate 26,967 of NW_026699374.1, forward strand.
AAGGTATAGAGCAGCCGGTCCTGTATACGAACTAAAATTGAAATGTCAATGAGCTAATCATAGGTTGTGGCTAGGACTTGTTTTCCTTTTTTTTTTTTATTTTATTTATTTATTTATTTATTTATTTATTTATTTATTTATTTAATACACTGGTTACTCAAAACCATGTCAACTCCATAACATTGCAAATTGATGTTGATGTTATATTGGGACTCTTAATTGACTGTGATGATATTCTGCCAGCTCAAACTTCAGACCAGAAAAGGTCTCCCCAAGAAACTGTTCAACCAATCTGGACAATAAGTAGCTGGACTCTATGCTTGGTATATGTTTGCAATGAAAGAATCTTGATTGAATTTGAACTGTAATACTGCATCAAGGTGGAGGAATTCACCGGGGGGAGGGGAGGGGGAGGGAGGGGAGGGGGAGGGAGGGGGGGATTCCCAGAGCCTATGAAACTGTCACATAATGCAAAATAATTAACAATAAAAGAAAAAATAACAAAAAGAAAAAAAAAAAGAAAAAAAAAAAAAAGAAAAAGACAGTTGGAAATAAAATAGAACCTCAATGCAAAAGCAGGATGCAAGCTCGTGTCTGTCTTCCTTAGTAGAAGGTGTCCTTGCTCACGCCTTATCAAAGGGAATTCATTGACCTATCAGCTGACCGTATATGATTTTCATTCCTTGACTCAGAGTCATTTACTTCTCCAATACAGAAGAACCTCCATGGCCACTGTTGTCCTGGTGGTGATTTTCAGGGAAACTCCAGGTCCAGGCAAAATATAACTGCCACCTTCACATACCTCCCAGAGCAACTAGAGCCCACCTGGGCATCACAAAATCCCTAAAGAGCACAGCTGTCAAAGGGAAGCCATGAGCTCCACTGACTAACCAGGAACCTGGACTCAAGGCTGAACACCCACTTCCCAGCCCCAATTGCAATCTCTAAGAACCCATTACCTCTAACTCCTCCGGGAGTCCAGAAATTAAGCAAAAGCTGTCCAGTCCTTGCTCTGTACTTTTCGATAATACCTACTTTCTTCTACCACCCCAGTGTCAGTGATTGGCTTTCTGTCCAATTGGAAAAAAGAGCCAGCGTGTGGGTTAACAACAATGCCTGAAATGAACTTGAGGCTTTTCTCAGCAATAGGCGTAGGAATTGGGCATGGCCTCTGTCAATATCTTTAAGGCCTCTAAAGACTGAATTCTCACTATAATAAGAATATAATTGTTATATATTAAGCTAATATAGTAAAAATATGATTTTTGTAAGAAGACTTATTCCTGGAATAATATGAGATTCTCTTAAGCTGTGCTACCTACCTGATTTTGTCATGATTTGTGGACTTCATAACACATGTTTTAATCCAGGCTACCAAACAGCATGTCAGCTGCACAGAAAGGGGTTGAGGTTGTACAGTGAAGGTGGGGCTCCAGCCCAGCATAGCCTAAATGATTGATCTGTGGCTTCAGCTTCTCTTCTCTGGTCATTCCCTTACCCACCTTATAGTCACAATTTAATAATTGAATTGAGAGAGCCTAAATTTGGTCATAAATGACTGTAGATGTTCTTTTAAGCCCCCATCGTATCTCATATTGGGGACTTGTTCAAAACATTCAGGAAAAGGTTTCTTTCCGTAGTGGCAAGTAAGGATGTGCACCTTGAACTCATTAATGAGACAATTCAAACACTTAGGGAACCCCAGGACTTTCTGTAATTTCAATTTTGGTCTAGATACTAAACTCCCAAGGGAATGATTGTTCTCCAGAAACCATTAAGTCATGATACTGAGTACAATAAGCAGTGTTGTTTTAAAAACCCCCTTTCCTTTTTTTTTTTTTTTTTGTTTTGATGCAGATGATTGTCAGTGTAAGTCTATGAAAGTCTGTGGGATGAACAGAAAACATGAGAACTGCTAATTTCAATTGAAGCAGTTAGGTCTAAATTGAATCGGACTGCTGAATCACCACATTACGTCACTTCTACTTATAGCAAATTTATATGTACTGAATACCACAAAAGCTTTATGGCCGTATACTTTCACCCTCAGTCTAATACAGAACATACGATAACTGAGTTAAACATTTGACATAGTGAAGAAGTATAATCAATGGTGCATTGCATGCACAAAGTCTTTAACTCACAAGTGTCAGGAAAATTTTTTTAAACAAATATTTTTTTTCTCTCAAACCAGAAAAAGCTTTGCTCTTTCTTACTTTTCCTTCTTCATTTCCTCTTTTCTTCATTTCCCCTTTCCTGTTTGCCTTTCTCTATTCATAAAAAACAGAGCTAGAATTTCAGTCACATAGGTAAAAAGTAGATGATAGATATTGTAAAATTAAGGACACAATTGGAGAAAACATCTGGCTATAAAAAAGGTTGAATTCTACTGTGGATAAAATTGGGCAATTTAATTCTTTTTTCCTCTAAGTTGTAAAACATGTTAACATTATCAGGGCAATAAGTCATCTTTCAAAACTGAACTGTAAAAATCCTCCATAACTATTCACACAGAACTTAGAACTTCGTTTTCTTCAAAAATGTTAAAATCTCTGCAGGTTTCTGTTGAATTGTTATGGGTGATTGAGTTATATGCTAAATGATAATAATTTAATTATGATAAAATTTCATATAGTTTTATAGAGTTATATAAAGTTTTATATGCATAAAGTTCTATGAAGTTTTGAGTTATGATAGAGCTTGACAAGATTTCCTGATGCATAAATGTTAAAATGATGCCACTAAATATGATGGCTCCAACATTTTTTATTTTTAATTTTACTTTTTGAAGATTTATTTATTCTTATTGTAAATGCTGATCAAACTGACAGAGGGAAGAGATAGAAAGATTATCCATTTGCTGGTTCACTTTCCACATGGCCACAATGGCCAGAGCTAAGCTGATCTGAAGCAAAGAGCCAGGAACTTCTTCCAGGTCTCCCAGGTTGGTGCAAGGTCCCAAGGCTTTGGGCCGTCCTCCATTGCTTTGCCAGTAGATGGGAAGTGGAGCAACTGGGACATGAACTGGCACTTGTAAGGGATCCCAATGTTAGGACTTGGCTGACTGAGCCATTGCACTGGGCCTTAATTTTTCTTTATTTTTTAAAGATTTATTTATTTGTATTGGAAAGTCAGATTTTGTTTTTTGTCTTTGCACCAATGTGAGTTTATTTTTAAATGTTGGTTTTCCAACAAATTTTTGAAGTCTCTTATATTTCCCGAGTATTTCAACTTCCAACACTGGATGTTGGGCCTTTGTTTTCGAGAATATTAGCAAAATCTTGCACATATTTCATAAGGCATACATTTAATGATGAAATATTTTATGCATTATAAAAGCACTCAATGAGCAAATCAAATCTGCTTTGGTGAACATGGATTTTTAAAAATATTTTATGATATTTACATAATTGATCAGGGTAGGAAGGGTTGAGGATTAGGGGGAAGTGGATGAGAAAATTGTTTCCAAGTTTTCTTTTTCTTCTTGTCTGGGAGAAGGGAGCAGATAAGGGAGAAGCTGCTTCTAGCCTCCCAACCACCTCACTACCCAGGGATGGGGAAGTGCCACCTGATGACATGCCCGAGGTAGAGCATTCTCTGAGGGTTCTGCTAAAGTGGCTTTGATAGTTCTGAAATGCTGTTGATTTCAATCCAAGGAGGAAATCCTTCCAAAGTCCATTAATACAGGGCAATACTGAACGGCGAACAACTGTGACTCCATCTTGATCTCCTGGAGACCCAATTCCTACCCCTTATACAAGAGCTGACAGAAGGACAAGTCCCGGACATATGGTCCATGACTCATGTTTTTTCTGGTTAAAGACTGTTGGGGGCTGCAACCCCAGATGCTGACAACACTGCTATTGCTTCTGTAAACTGCTTACAGCTCCCACCTGTGCGTCTCTATCCTTATCTGATTAACAGTGTCTTGATTTTACTACCTCATCTGGTTTGTCTTACTACCCAGAATGTGGTTTGAGAGTTTAAAACCCTTCACTGTGGAGGCTGTTGGCAGTAGTCTATCAGCAACTTGCTAAGTGGCTGCCATCCCAGCCATTGTGGGATGGCTGAATAAAGACCCTTGAGTCTCCGAGAGTACATCTCCATCTGATTTTGGGGATAGATTTTATCAACTCACAACTGTTTGACAACAAGTTTAAATGGTAACAGTCATTGCAACCTGTACTTTGCATGTACCCTCCAACCCACTGGGTTGGCCATGTGTGAAATGCTGCAAAGGAATGTTTCAGCAACCCAGTGCAATGGCTCAGTGGCTAATTCTTCACCTCGCAAATGCTGGGATCCCATATAGGTGTTGGCTCGTGTCCACTGCTGCCCCACTTCCCATCCAGCTCCCTGATTGTAGTCTTGGAAAGCAGCAGATTTTAGCTCAAGGCCTTGGGACCTTGCACCCATGTGGGAAACCCAAAAGAAGCTCCTGGCTTCTGTCTTCACATCAGTTCAGTTTTGGCTCTTGCAACTTTTTGGGGGAGAGAACCAGCAGATGGAAGATCTTTCTTTCTTGCCTTCTCTGTGTAAATCTGATCTGCCTTTCAAATAAAAACAAATGAAACCTATGTGTGGTAAAGCACATGTTGTGGGTGTGAGCTGGGACAGTGGTGCACTTAATGTCTCCAAATGAAAAGTCCAGTCAGTTTCTGCTTCTTATATAAACACTGGAACTGGGATTTCCCTCAGCTCTGAAGGGCGGGGTGGACTCCCAGTTCCCTCGCATTCATAGTTGTGGTCTGACTTTGCCTGGGAATTCAAACAGCTTCCACAACCTGTCTGACCATGCAGCACTTCCCATACTATGTTTCTGGAGATTTGGATCACTGTGGATGTTGCAGGGTGTGATGCTCATTTTCTCAGACACAGGAGCTGCTTAGTCTGTTCCAAATTCCTACATTGGGGCCCCAGTCAGTCTTCATAGAGTTGCGTCATTATGGATATTGATGGAAAGGCCCCCTCCTGACAATCTGCCTTGCTTCCCTGATGGTACTTAACACTGTTCCTTCAGTTAAATTATGAAACATTTGTATTGCGACTTATCTGTCAAGAATGGAAATGCTTCGCTTTGCATCTTCACAGACACATCCACACAATTCTGCTTACTATTGTGAGCCAATTGGAGATCTCAAGTTGATCTTCTAGGTGCTAAATGATAATTAAAATTATTCCTTTTGCCATAAACTTTTCCCTACAGATATCCAGGCTGTTACAGGAGACTGACACTGTAGCACATTGGTTTATATTCCTATTTCTGATGCTGACATCCTGTATGAGTGCTGGTTTGTGTCCCGTCTGTCCCACTTCTGATCAAATTCCTGGGAAGTCAGCAGGATATGGCTCAAGTGCTTTGGCTCCTGACTCCCCAAGTGCCAGATCTGGGTAGAGTTCTGGGCTGCTGGACTCAATCTGGTCCAGCCTCTACTGTTGTGGCCATTTGGTAGAGTAAATCAGCAGATGGAAAATATTTCTTTCTCTCCTCTCCTCCCTTTCTTTCTCCGTACCTGTGACCATACCTTTCAAACAAACAAACAGATGAATAAATACATAATTTTTTAAAGAAATGTTGTTGACAGACTCAAAGCGGCACTAAACAACACTAAAACTACTATACCAATGCATGAGGAGGGAAACGGGTGTGATCCTGACAACCTCTTAACAGGAGGTCATGTGCGTGGAGCAGGGGGGCACTCCAGAGTGGAGCAGGTGGTAAGGAGGAAGCTTGGATCCCAACCATGAAGACTCCCAGACCTTCACCACAAACTATTAATACAAGCAACAAGGACTATATCCCAACTGCCAAGGAGGCCACAGGGAATTGGATGCCCTCGGAGGCCGAGTACTCTGAGGTCACCCACCCCCAACCAGAGCTTCCGCAGGGGATGGAAGAAGTCCAAACACTACCGCGCAGAAACCAACGTCATCGGAAAGACAACCAGAAGCCCTGAGTGGTCTGCAGAAACAGAAGAACAATAAACGTCCTTCGGGACCAGGGAGGAGAGCTTTCTCTGGTCCGAGCCTGGCTCCACCTCTGGACCCCCCCTCCCTCGCAATGACCATCGGGATCGCTTTGAAAACCTCTCACAGCAAACAAACAATCATACAAACTAAAAAAAAAACTAAAATAAATAGACAAACAACAGAAAGTAGAGCTTGAAATCTGACAGGAAAGAGCTGGCGTGGATTGGCTCATGCCTCGCTGGGTGGGACACAAAGATTAGTTACTCCTCACCATGGTGTTGAGGATTTTCCTGCACACCCCCCCCCCGAAAAAAAATGTTCTGCACCTTAAATGTCGACAAATATCTTGTTAGAGTTACAAGCCAGTCTAGATTATCCTAAAATCTGCCAAGATCAGCAAAATTATACTTCAACACAACAAATGGCTAAATACTAAAATGAAATAGACACGAGATAGCTGAATGGTACCTTATAGCCATTTTAAGGTATATAGCAGCCGGTCCTGTATATAAACTAAAATTGAAATTTCGATGAGCTAATCATAGGTTGTGGTTAGGACTTGCTTTTTTTTTTTTTTTTTTTTTTTTTTTTTTTTTTTTACCATACCGGTTACTCAAAACCATGTCAATTCCATAATATTGCAAATTGCTGTTGATGTTATATTGGGACTCTTAATTGACTGTGATGATATTCTACCAGCTCTAACTTCAGACCAGAAATGGTCTCCCCAAGAAACTGTTCAACCCATCTGGACAATAAGTAGCTGGACTCTATGCTTGGTATATGTTTGCAAGGAAAGAATCTTGATTGAATTTGAACTGTAATACTGCATCAAGGTGGAGGAATCCACCAGGGGGGAGGGGAGGGGAGGGATGGGGGGATTCCCAGAGCCTATGAAACTGTCACATAATGCAAAATAATTAATAAAAATATATATAATTAAAAAAAGAACAATGAAATGTTGTTGAATCTCAAGTGACATGCTTCTCTTACTTCTATCTGTATTGGGAAACTACCATTAGCATCAAATCACTCTGCTAAGCCATCCTACTGCAATAGCAAAAGAAGAAACTTTCATTACGCACCAGGAGGTTGCTTTGAGACACATGGCTATTATCTCAGGTGACAGTCCAGAGCACTGGCCAGGCCCTAGAGTAACCTACAATTCTGTAGATACTCTAGCTGAAGTGGTCATGGGCAATCACTAGCCCTTGATTACCTACTGGCAGAACATAGCGGGGTATATGTAGTGATCAATAAAATAAGAGTTGACTTAAAAAATAACAAAAGGTTCATGATTAATCCAAGTGTTTCAATGGATGTCCTTTAGCTTCTAACACTCTTGAGAAGCAGAAAAATGCATTTTTACTCTCTTACAATCCTTTTTGGCCCATGCATACTTCTTGCAATTGTAAAATTTGTTGTTTTCCAGAATTTAACAGTGCTGTGTAAAAATTATGGTCATGCAGGGACTCCAGTCACTACCAACCACTAGTGGTGAAACTTGCTCCCACAGTGGGATTTCTAGATCAATTTGTAAGGGACGTTTGCTCCCTTACAAGGCAGCGTTGACAGCCTGATGTAAGAAGAAAAATAGTCCGCCTTGCCTGGCCTTTTTTTAAAAATCGAGGGAAGAAAATCTCCAACAGGGGGATGGATGATCTAAGTAAGGAGCTAGCTAACAAGAATGAGTGAATTACCCAGCTCCATCCTCCAGCTTCCACCATATCAAACTGAGACAGCTGTGCCAATTCCCCAAGTTGATCGTCTCTCAACTGGATGAGCAATTCGGCTCCTGGCTTAGAAGGTGTTTGCCAAAGTACTCCAAGAGGAGGACAGCAAGGATGCCTTGTACCTTTTCACCGTCCTAACTTCTGTGAGACCACTGTCTAGAGCTGCTGCTAGTCAACAATAATAAATTTGCTGCTGCCTGTGACCTTGAAATGACTTTGAGCTAATTATAATGCCACTATAATGAAATTACCACAGCTGACACTTCTTTTCTCATCACACATCTAAAGACATGATGCTTCCAAGATTTAAAAAAAAAAGGCTAGGAAATAAGTGCTAACCAAGCACAGCCCCTCCAGACTTCACCTCTTATGAACATTGGATTACGCTCTATCTCAGACACCCCCTTGGCACTAGCTCAGATATAAGGAAGGTCCGAAGTTTCTTGACCGCAGCTCACCTTGGAGCAGACACACTCTTTCATTTTCATGCACATAGATTTTGTTTCTCTGCTGAACTCTGCCTTTATCTTCTTTTGGGTTCTCCAATTTCTTGCGTCAAAGAACTTGGACCCCGCTGCTACTTGATAAACACCATGTAGAAGGTAGACATTATTTATTTTGGCCAACACAAAATTCAGTTTCACAAAATTCAAATTCTGCTGGCTACAGGCTGTCTTGCTGAACTGTGACTTTGTAAAAAGTGCACATACGTTAGTGATTATAAAGAAGAAAGAAAACATCAAGTAATTTTTGTTAGAATGTTATAATTGTAGAAAACAGCTGAGAATTTGCTTTTCAGTGTAGCTTTGTATATCCCCAAATTCACAAATGTTCAAATAAACCTTGTAAATGAGAATATTTTTAAAAAAGATTTATTTATTTTCATTACAAAGTCAGATATACAGAGAGGAGAAGAGACAGAGAGTAAGATCTTCTATCCAATGATTCACTTTCCAAGTGACTGCAATGGCTGGTGCTGTGCTGATCTGAAGCCAGGAGCCAGGAACTTCCTCTTGGTCTCCCAGACAGGTGCAGGGCCCCAAGGCTTTGGGCCATCCTTGACTGCTTTCCTAGGCCACAAGCAGGAAACTGGATGGGAAGCGGGGCTGCTGGGATTAGAACCAGCGCCCATATGGGATTCCTATGAGTTCAAGGCGAGGACTTTATCTGTTAGGCCACCGTGCCGGGCCCATAAGTGAGAATATTTCTATAAAATTTGCAATAGTCCTTAAATTTCATTTGAAACACTTCCACCTGGAAAAATAATGGTTTTTTTTTTTTTTTGTGGAAATTCACCAACTATTTTTTACCTTAAGTTTCTAAAATTTAATGCACTCCTTCTGTGATAGTTAAGGAGACTTTTAGGGATTAGAGAAAGCTGTAGAGGGAATATGTCATCTTTTCCAGATCTTCTGTTCAATGCTTCCCCTGACTCGCCACCTGAAGTAGCTGCTGTAGCCAAGCCACTGCCCAGCACCAGTGCTGCTGATAATTTCAGCATGGCTGGTAACTATCTTGTAATGACACGAAGCCTAGCAAAGCCTCAATGCAACAAAATGATCATGGCCGTCACTCCTACTCCCATGTACTTGGATGCCACCATACTTCCAAACTTCCTACACACTCCAGAAAATGGGCAGTCATCCAATTCCTACAACTGCCCAATCCATCCCAAAAAACTCCCCACAAAGCAGCAGTTGCTTTACCTCCAGATCACAGAGGGATGACCTTAAACCTGTGCAGCTCACTCCACACAATGCTCCACAACCTGAGTATAGCTTTGCTTAGCTAGTAAATAGTATTATTCTGCTAACCTTTGTTAGTATCTGGTTCTTGAATTCTTCCATGGATTGCAGATAGGAGCCTGAATCCCTAAAATCCCTGACAAGTCTATGACCCTTTGTCATTCACAAACTTTCTAGCTGAAGGTCAGTTACTTTCTCCTGACAACATAGGCAAAGTGTACATTTATGAGCCTGTGGAGATCCACTCTACTGAAGAAATCCTTGATATTATTTTTTGTAAATAGAGGGAAAAGAGAGAAAAAGAAAACATGACAGTCTGAACAAAAATAGTGCCATTTAGTATTTTTCTCTCCTCCTGGGTTTTCTCAATTTGCTGTAATGGAAACCTTCCTCGAGCGCTTAAGAAAGGGCTTTTGTTAGCCAAAGAGACTTTCCGTCAGCTTTCCTGTCTGCCAAAATTCTTAAGACCTCCTGACACAAGGAGTGCTAGCCCAATAATAACAAACTCCACTGCTAAAATTTCAGCTAAATATAGAAAAGTAGTTTAAATCATATATTCGTTTTGCCACTTATGTTTTGACATGACTTCTGCTTTTCTTTCTTTCTCAAGAATTATTAAAATTTATCACTTGGAAACTATGCTAAGCACCAGTCTGCAGATTAAATTCTAACTAGCTGACTAAACTGCACAGGAACTCCGCTCTAGGTGGGGCTGCTGAATCGTCTCCAGTTTTAAAACATTCAGCTAGTGGATAGGAAAAGTGACTCATGTGGAAAGTTATGGAAACTCAGATGATTTAAAGGACACTTGGGAAGAGACACGACCACCTCGCTGCTGGGGTCTCCGCAGCGACAGGACCCTCGAGGCTGGGGTCTCCACCATGTGAGGAACCCCCTCGCTGCTGGGGTCTCCGCCATGAGAGGACCCCCTCGCTGCTGGGGTCTCCGCCATGAGAGGACCCCTTGGCTGCTGGGGTCTTGGCACCCTGAAATCTTGGCACCTTTGCCTTTCTTGCTACATGTTCATAAGGGTGTGCAGGAGTGTGCAGATTTTCCTATTATAGTAAAAATTAAATCCTTTTCACTAATGCCAGTGTACAAAGTGTACTTGGGGTTCTGTAGGCAATATCATTGTTTCCAGCACTGGTCCATCAGTCCAAAGAGAAAGTCTCAATAAATAACACTCCCAGCCAGCCTCTTGTAATCCTGTATAGGCTTTCTGTCTCTGAACGTGACAGCTCCGAGCAGCTCAGAGGTGTGGCATCACACTGAATCATTTCTGGACAGAATCTTTTCTGGACACTTCCTTAGTAGAGTGTTTGCAAGACTTTCAAAGGTCATGACATATCTCGGAATGTATTGCTTTGGAGGGCTGAAGCTGATCCCACTGGATGGGTATGCCACATCTCATTTTATCTAGCATTGTTTGTTTGCTTGCTTACACAGATAGCTGGGCCTGCTCCTCTCCACAACTGGGTTGTAGGTTTTTAAAAATGCTATTTGCTTAAGTAGGGCAGCTCTGTTAATCCCTTACCTAAATGAAGAATGGAGAGATGCATGGAGCCTCCCACATGCCCAGGGCTTCAGTTGTTCTCGGCTTTAGCAGTGGCCAGGGCACAAACACTGGAATGATTATCCTGCTATGAATTTGCTTTGAAAGGCACCCTTACCTGCACAGGTGTATCTGGTTTAAAAGCGTCCTGAGGCATTCCGGTGCTTGCTTTGCCTTGTCTGAATGAAGCAGACTCTCTCTGTGCCTGAGCTAAACCACAGCAAAAGGATCACTTTTGGGTTCAACTGGCCTAGGGCGGAGCTCATGCTAGACATCTAAAACAGACTGCCAGCCGATCAGGGGCCTTCAGAAAGTTCAAGAAACCTTTACAGCTTACCAAAAGGCATGCATGGGATGTAAACACAAGCTTCTGCCCCAACCCCCAATAAACTTGCTCTTCATTTCATTCCCCATGAACTTTCTGAAATACTCTCACATAATAATGTTCATGCAGACATGACTGCTTAGAAACTACGATAAGGCACCTTGGTACACACTTTTCAATAATCATTTCAAGTTAGGCACAAATAAACAATGGCTGCAATGGAAAAACGTATATTCATGCTATCAGTACACACACTGTGAATACATTTCCATTTCAAATTGGTTTCCATTAGGACTGTGGAAAATTAGACGCGTAGTTTACCAAGGGAGTTGAATGATATCAGTTAGTCTAAGACACTTTTCTCATAGGTGCTCGTAGCTAAGTCGTTAGGGATCTGCAAGGAGCAGGATGGCTGATGTGTTGTTTGCAGTGGTTTCCATGTTCATCCTCCGACCAGGCTGCCGGACACCTGAACGCACAGTCTCCCAGACGTCTCCGACCTCTCTAGGGGCCACCCCGCCAGACCACCACCTGTTCACTCTCCCTCCTCCCATCATGGCTTGCTGGCCGCCCCACTGTCTGAGAATGCTGCCACTAAAGTCTAGCCCTGAATCCGATCCAGTAACGACTCACTCAGGCCCAGGAGAGTCCGGGCAGGGAGAATTTCCTAAAATGTAAAACCCGCATCATAAAGGCACTGAGGTCAGCAACCATGGCTGAGGGTCCCTGGAGCATCGCCGAGGGACCTCACACACACCTCTCACAATGACGAGTCTGTCCCCACCTTTTCCTCCTCAATTTGTGGAGGCATAGTTGATGAATATATTTATTCAAAGCATACGTGCGCTAGTTTCATATTCTACATAAAAGAGTACTTTAAAAAGTTAATGGAAAGCAGAACTCAAAACTGAGTTTCGGAATGCAAAAATTCTGAAATTCTATACTTCAAATAGCTCGTGGACTATCCAGGAAAAACTACGGATGTCACCAAATGTTGGCGTGAAAATAAACACATTTTCATGTCATGTTCTTCACCCTTTTGGAATGCACTGTAAAATGATCGCCGTGCACCAGGCCAATTCACACTCATCACTCCAGTTACTTCTCTGTGCGTCGTAAGAACATTTAAATTCTACTCTCAGCAGATTTCGAGTGCACATCATTGCACCTGAACGTGCTGGCACTGCCCAGTAGATCCCCAGAACTTGTCCTTCTTATAACCTAACTTTCCACAGTGTGACCAACATCTGCCCGTGTCGTCCAGACCCTTTCTCCGGTCCCTGCCCTCAAGGTACTTTCAATTCCACCTGTCAGCGGGCCAGCCACACAGGACCTGGGTCTGGCCTCCTTCACTTCGCATCGCATGCTTTGGTGTGTGACAAAGTAGCCATGAAATTCAAGGATGGCGTTGCCTCATATTTTCTTCTCAGGCGCCTGGAGAAGCTTTCAAAGGCTGTGATGATGGCAGAACCATTTGCGCCCTCTGGCGCCCCTTCTGGGGATGGAGCAGAGAAGCCTTCTGAACAGAAAGAAACATTGCAGAAAACAAATTGCTCAAAGTAGGTGTATCCAGCCCATCTGCTACCCAGAGAACTCAGCCAAGGCTCAAAGGTGCCCCCCAGGCCGCCCCGCTGTGACTGCAGCAGGGCTGGTCTTGGTTGTGGCATCGTGGATAGAGTTCCCACAGGCCCTTCAGACTGCTTTCCCTAAACATCTAGAGCTTAGCAGTCACAGTGATTGCTCTAATATCCTGAATGCCAGCTAGGATATTTTCAAGGAAGACCCAGAAGATGGTCAGGGCTGTATCTACAGGGACAAGCGGGCCACCTGGCTTCAGGTTGTTGGCCTCACGGGGCTTCAGTGGGTCTGCAGTGATCAGAACGGATGTGCACACACGGACTCATTCGTTTCTCATTAAAAAAAAAAAATTATGTGGGGCCAGGATGGTGACACAGCAAACTAACGCAGTGCCGGCATGCCGTCTGATGTTGCTCTTGTCCCAGCTGCTCCACTTCTCTTCCAGCATTATACTTGTGGCCTGGGAAAGCAGAGCAGGATGGCCCAAAGCCCTGGGACCCTGTACCCATGTGGGAGACCTGGAAGAAGATCCTGGCTTCAGTTCCAGTTCAGCTCTGGCCCTTGCAGTCATTTGAAGAATGAACCAACAAATGAAACTTCTCTTTTTCTCTCTTACCTTCGCTCTGAAAATTCACTGTTCAAATAAAAATAAGTTGTCTAAAAACGTATGTGGGCCTGGTGCAGTAGCCTAGTGGCTAAAGTCTTTGCCTTGCACATGCCAGGATCCCATATGTACACCAGTTTGTGTCCCAGCAACCCCACTTCCCATCCAGCTCCCTGTTTGTGACCTGGGAAAGCAGTGAGGATGGCCCCAAGCGTTGGGACCCTGCACCTGTCTGGGAGACCTAGAGGAGGCTTCAGGCTCCTGGCTCTGGATTGTCTCAGCTCCGGCCATTGCGACCACTTTGGGAGTGAATCAACGGACAGAAGATCTTCCTCTCTGCCTCTCCTCCTCTCTGTATATCTGACTTTGCAATAAAAACAAATAGAAATCTTTTTAAAAATTGTGTGAAGCTGGTACTGTCTGATGCATATGTGCCCCCAGCAACCCCAGGACTCAACCCAGGCCAGAAGCACCGCCTTCCCGTGTCTGGGAACTGCAACCTCATCTTTAGGAGCCCTTGGCTTCCAAATACATGGGGACATTTATCCCAAGCCCAGCCGACACACACGGATGCGCCAGATCATTCTCCCCAGTTGCTGTGAGATGACTTTGAAAAAGCTCCAAAAAAAATTGAAATCTGAAGATATCATTATTTGGGTACAAAACAATTTTGAAAGCTACACAGAGCTTTTCTGTAATACACATTTTTTGGTCAGCTTTCTCAAGACTGCCTCATACAGTCGTTTTGAAAGCAAAAAAAAAAAAAAAAATGTGGTTGCTAACCATGAGGGAGGGCAGAGACCCGAACAACAGGGTAGGGAGAGGCACAGCCCGCGGCCACTGCTTAACACTGGCGGCAAAATCCTTCGGTCTGGTCCTGCCAAGGCAGCTGTAGGTGGGATTTCAAAGCCAATCTATTACAGGTTAATTTTTAAGTTGGTAATTCTATGTGGCCCATGAGGGATGTTATAAATATCCAAATGGCCCTTAGCAGGAAAAAACCAAAAATTTTCCCACCCTCGTTAGAACACTCAGTTCCCGAGGAATTACAGCTATCAAAATGCTAGGAGGGGATGGTGCTTGCTCTTATCTGTAATTTATGCAACAGTTTATCTTTGGAAGGGAAAAACTGCTTAGTCTTCAGGCCTCTGCAGCTACTCTGATCTTTTAACTGGAACTCCCTTGCAACCCAACTGGGTCGGTTCCGCCTGCAAGTTTTATCTCGTTCTCACCAGGACCTCCCACTGGATGTGGGGTGTTAGCTGCCACGCAGGGGGATCCTGGCATGTCGCCTTCTAATCTGGACTGTTTTGACTTTACTGAACTCTCAGCTGATACATCTAAAGAGAAACACAGCACATCAGGGACTATTCCCCGCACACACACATTCCTTTGGTCCGAAATGCATCGTGTCCTATTTTTTAAAATCCCAGTTAGTATCTATCCTTGACAGCAGGAAGGAAAACCTGTCCCCTGTTCATTGCTGAGTATGGATCGTCTGCCCCATGCACCAAGCTGAAGTCCACTGCTGCTTGGAGGAGGACCCTTGGGGACAGGGCTTCCTTTGAGGAGGGAAGACATGTGTAGGGATGTGCTACCTTGCCAGGTAGGGACTCACCAGGCAGTGTTCCCACCAAAGCAGGAACAGGAATTCTCAAAGCCACACGGTTGCAGGGCAGGTGCTCTGGAGTGCGCCACGTGCTGGCCAACACTGGCACTGCAGCATGGCCCTGGGGGCTCCTGGCTGCAGGTGGACACCTGGGCTCCTTGTCCCTGGCCTCTGCAGTCAGGCTCTCCTGGTCTAGCTGCTGTAGCCATCTGGGATGTGAATCAACCCATCAATAAGTCTCTCTGTGCATTATTTTGCCTTTCCAATAAATTTTTAAATGTTTTTAAAGACTACATAGGTAACATTGAACACACTGGCTAAACTAAAGCCATCTCCAAGTTGGCCAGCACCGTGTGCTGGCAGAGTCAGGGGTACCCTCGCTTTCCTAAGAATACACCTGTCTTCATTCCTCTGGAAATTTAAACTTTTGAAACGCGAGGAGATCCTGAACATACTTTGGGTCCAAGTTTTGGTGAACACAAATTGGTGTCCATGGTTCACTGCTAAACTCATACTTTTGATTTAAAACAAAACCCACCACAGCAAGGCGCTTGAAGAGCCTTGCTTTGGGGTGCCACCTTGTGGCGCAGAGTGGTAGGACGAACGAACGTCCCTGAGGGGTGGGCTGTAAGCCACATCTTCCCAGCAGGATTTGCAGCACGTTCCCCAGCATCGTTCATTCCTTCCTTCGCTCTACTCTTGTCTGTGAAGTACTGACCCCATGAGCAACTAGAGATGGTATCTGTCACTGACCAGCCCAGCCTGAAATATCTTTGGAACGAGCACATCTAAACCTTTTACAAGTCGACCGATGGCATTTCTGTGTGATTCTGTCTAGATGCTGGCCTGCGTTTTGAATCAGCCCAAAGGTCTTCATCCCTTGCTAGGGTTCCCTGCTTTTCTTATTCCTTACTCAGCATACAGTCAGTGAAGGCCTCTACCTACAGGCTCTGGACCAGGCACTCAGAGCCCTGCTGAACGAGGAGCTAGCCGCCTGCCTCCTGCACGGTTCTAGAGGCCTCTCCAACCACACAGATGCAGGAGCCCAGCACAGTGGCTTAGCAAGCTAGCCCTATGTTTGTAGTGCCAGCATTCCATATGGGCACTGGTTCAAGCCCCAGGTGCTCCACTTCTGGTCCAATGTCCTGCCTGAGGCCTAGGGAAGCAGAGGAGGATGGCCCAAGTTCTTGGGACCCTAACCCACGGCGGAGACCCAACAGAAGCTCCTGGCTCTTGGCTGCAGATCGCTTCAACTCTGGAAATTGCAGCCATTTAGGAAATGAACAGCAGATGGAAGATTTTTCTCTGCTCCACCTTCTCTCTCTGTAAACCTGTCTCTCACGTAAAAAAGTAAATAAATCTATAAATATTTTAAATTATAAAATTACCCTATTTTCTTGCAGTCGTCAGAGTACAGCATGCAAACTTTAAACACTTAAGCACATGATGAATTTTGACTGAGGGCAATGTTAGGAATCTGTAAAACACTTGAAATGCCTCAAAGGCTGCGGTATTGTTTTTCTGAAGAAAATTCCCTAAGTTTATCCTTTGGGGAAAAGTGTAGCTTCCTTATTCCCCGAGACAGAGCCAAGGCAGGAGCTGGCTCAAGGACATGAAAGCGCAGTGTTCCGTCGCACCTGCAGAGCCATCCCCAAAATACACCCAGGGGAGACACAGTCATTGCTAATACTTTTCTGAAAGAGACCATGAGCTTACCTACTTTTCTCACATAAAATGTACAGCCCAAGAAATGAGATCTTTGAGAAAGGGGCTCTAATTTGTCTCAGAAGTGAAAGAGAAAAAAAAAAACAAATACTTTTTCCAAAGACAAACCAAGAGGCCTCATCAACCCTGGGACCAGTCCTACTACCAAACTCTACAGGGAGGCCTACGCTGAAAGGCTCAGAGGCTAAATCCTCACTTTGCATACACCATGATCCCACAGGAGCACTGGTTCTAATCCCGGTAGCTCCTCTTCCCATCCAGCTCCCTGCTTAGTGGCCTGGGAAAGCAGTCGAGGACAGTCCAAAGCCTTGGTACCCTGCACCCGCGTGGGAGACTCAGAAAAGCCCCTGGCTCCTGGCTTCAGATTGGCTCAGCTCCACCCATTGCAGCTACTTTGGGAATGACCAGAGGGTGAAAGATTGTTCTCTCTGTCTCTCATCCTCCCTGTAAATCTGCCTTTCCAATAAAAAATAAATCTTTAAAAATAAAAATATAGCCACCATGAAAACACAGCCTGGTACCAAATTCCCTAACAGAACAGATGCACCAAACAAAAGTGGGAGAGAGCCCAGGCTTCGCTCACAGAAAGCTCCCAGAGTGCAAGGGTGAAGGACAGGAGAAGCAGAAAAGAACATTTAAATCAGCCACCAAAACAGCAGGGATTTGTTTTTGTCTACCAGCATTAACCTTGAATGTAATGGGTTCAATTTCCCAGTTGAAACATACAGGTAGACCAAATCATTTTAAAAATCAAATAAAATTAAAAATAAAAAAGACTCAATGCCCTGCACAGATCCCTAGGCATTGATACAAGGTTTATACCAAACTGACCTTCTAGCCACTCAGAGAGCTTTTCATCTGGCAGGTGGAAGACACCGTTTTCCTTCAGCACACGTAGGGGGACGAATGTTTTCTAGGCTGGGACAGACCACAGAGTCTCAGCACATTTTGAGAAACTGAAATCATACCATGTATCTTCTCAGGTGACAGAGGAATAACACTAGAAATCAACATCAAGAAACATGGAAAACTGAGAAATGGGACAGCATGCACCTGCGCGACCAATGGGCCATCCAATAAATTGAGAAGTAAACAAAAATTCCTTGGAAGCAGGAAGTTTATCACAGTAAACACACAAAATAACTGGAAAGAAGTTAAACAAATGATGCAGGGGTGAGAAAAGCCAAAACAAGCTGTAGGAGAAAAGCAACTGGAGATGAGAAAGGCACCGCTACCACGGATACCACACATCCACAAGGATCCTAAGAAACGGTTGTGAACAATATGCTCATCAATTGGAAAACCTGGAGGGAATGGAAGAATTCCTGAATAAACAAAACCTATGCAAAATAAATCAATATGTAGAGTATCCAGAAAGACCCATCACAAGTGACAGTGAGAAATTTCAGAGTTTTAGGGCCTGAAGGTTTCATAACAGAATTCTACAAACTAGTTAAAACAGCACTATCTCTAACACTCCTCCAACTATTCCAAAATGCTGAGAAGTTCAGAACTCTCAAACTCCTTTCATGAGGGCCAAGTTACTCTGATGCCAAACTCAAACAAAGCTACAACACTGACAGGAGACTGCACACCAGGATCCTTGATGAGCCTGCTCAAGCCAACAGTGACACCAAACACCCAACACTGCATTAAGATCATACGTCGTAACCGAGTGGAATTTATCCCAGTGTGGCTCAATATTTACACATCAGTTAATAATCACATCAATCAAATCAACAAAAGCCGTGAGACCTTAACAGAGCAGAAAAGCTCTTGCAATTCAGTGTCTCTTCGTAATAAAAACTCACCAAAAAATTAGGTAAAGAAACAACCTTCAAAACTATAACAAAGATGGTATATGACACACACACAGCCAAAATTACATTGAATGGGACAAAACTCAAAAACATTTCCCTTCAAATTGAGAAAAACAGGATGTCCATTTTCCACACTCTAATAATGCTGCAAGAGTTAAAGCAACTAGGGAAGAAAAACAGAAAAAGAACATTGAAATTGGAAAGGAAGAAATAGTGTTTATAGATGACATGACTTGCATACAGAAGAGCCTAAACACTCCATGACAAGTTAGTTGATCAACCCATTCAGTTGATTCATAAGTTAGAAAATCAACATGCAAAAACAATAGTGTTTTAATATACCAACAGTGATTTTAGGAAAAATCAAGAAACAATCCCATTCATAATAACTAAAAACTTTAAATACCTAGGAGTACATGTTTTTAAAGATTTATTTATTGGGCCCGGCGGCATGGCCTAGCAGCTAAAGTCCTCACCCTGACCACGTCAGGATCCCATATGGCCGCTGGTTCTAATCCCAGCAGCTCCGCTTCCCATCCAGCTCCCTGCTTGTGGCCTGGGAAAGCAGTCGAGGATGGCCCAAAGTGTTGGGACCCTGCACCCACATGGGAGACCTGGAGGAGGTTCTAGGCTCCTGGCTTCAGATTGGTGCAGCACTGGCCATTGCGGTCACTTGGGGAGTGAACCATCGGATGGAGGATCTTCCTGTCTCTCCTCCTCAATGTGTATCTGACTTTCCAATAAAAAATAAATAAATCTTAAAAATATTTATTTATTTACCTGAAAGGTAGAGTTACAAAGAGAGACAGACAGACAGACAGACAGACAGATTAATCTTCCATCCACAGGCTCACTTCTCACATGGCTACAGAGGCCAAGGCTGGGCCAAGCTGAAGCCAGGTACTTCTTCTACATCACATGGGTGCAGGGTCCCAAGGACTTGGGCCATCTTCTGTTGCCTTCCCAGGCTATTCCCAGGGAGCTGGGTCAGAAGTAAAGCAGCTGCAACTTGAACTGGTGCCCACATAGAATCCTGAAGTCACAGGCAGTGACTTAATCAGCTATGCCACAATGCCAGTCCCAGGAGTAACTTCACCCCAAAATGTGAAAGATCTCTACAATGGAAATTATAAAACAATGATGGAAGAAATAACCAAGACACACATACACACACACACACACACACACACACACACACACACAACTGTGTATTGGAAGAATCAATGTCATTAGAGTATCCATACAACTCAAAGAAATCTAGATTCAGCAAGTCCCTATCAATATACCAAGGACATTCTATACAGAATTAGAAAAACACAATTCTAGAATTCATATGAAATTGAAATATCCCAAAATAACCAAACAAATACAAAGCATCCCCCTCTTTTTCCTCCTCCACAAATCAAGCAGGTGTATCATAATACCCTATTTCAAACAGCACTACAAAGCTACAGTAATTAAATCAGTATGGTACTGACATACAAACACATAAGTCAACCAAAAAGGGAACTCAGAAATAAACTCACATATATGTAGTCCACTGACTGCTGACAAAGTGCCAAGAACATACATTACAGAAATGGTGGTCTTTCCAATAAATGGTGCTAACAAAAGGAACGCAGAATGAGAGTCTTGCCTCTCTTCATGTACTAAAACCAAAGTCCTAAATCTAAGCCCTGAACTATGAAAGCATTAGGGAAAAAAATGTAGGTGAAATACACAAATATTTGGCTAGACAATGATTCCTTGGATAAGACCCCTTTTGTCACGCCACCTCCAGTGGAGCCTGCGTGAGAAATCGCCGGGCCGAGGCGGAAGCTTCAAGGAAGGATGCCTCCTGGATTCGGCTGCATCTCTGGTGGTCTTGGCATTCCTGGCTGTACTCTCTTTGCTCTTATCTTTATGGCTGGAATAATATTGTTAATGTGCGGCAAAGGCTCAATGTTCCTTTATAGTTCTATGAAGCCTTCTGACAGGAGACTGGACAAGGATGGCAAGCAGTATAGAATAAAAACCATTAAGTCACTAGCTTTAGTAAACCTACCTAGGACTATTTTTGAGAATTCCTAAAAAGAAAATTATAATAGAAATCTATAACTTAAAAAGCCATACAGGAAGAAAAGCTAAGAAAAATAGACAAGTTAATATTAAAACCAATGTAAGGCACAAAACACAATGAGAGCTAATCGCTTAATGATTAAAACTGTAGCTGGTGCCAAACTGTGTCCACAAGAAATAGCAACTGCAGTCTGTCACCAGGCTATTAGAGAACAATCTTTTTTCGTCAGACCTGCTTACCTCCCTGGAATAATTGTTTGTAGAAATGTAACCACATGAATAAGCAAGAAAATGTCCCTTTGCAATAATCTATTGTATATAAGCTGATGCCTTGCTTTTACAAAATGCACTCAGATACAACTGCCTTGAGTTGTCGTGTCTGTTTGTCACTCGCCGAATCCTTGCCCACCGTTCCCGGGGTCCTGTTCCCGTCGGACTGATTGCTCCCGGCCGAGCCGGTCCGTCGCAGGTGGCGCCCGAACAGGGACTTGAAAATTCATCGGGACGGTAAGCTTTCTTCTTTTCTTTTACTTATTATTTTCAGGCAAGGATAGGACCTCGTCAGAGCGTTGCAGGCTCCCTGATAAAGAATCATCAGGTTTAGAGGACGAGAAGGTAAAGCACCATGAGGCATTCACAATCCAGGAGCAAAGAGTTGTTCTTGTCAGTCTTGGGACACATGCTCAAAGGAGGGAGTAAGGTGTCCAAGAAAGTATGTATAGATGCCTCACCAGCAGTCATTCAAGGAATGGCATATGCTGCAGCTATGAAGAGAGAGAATTTCGGCGCATATATTCAGAATTTAAAGAAAGAAAAAGGCCCCCAAAAAGGGGGGGTCACCTGTTTTGCATGTGGACAAACAGGTCATATAAGTGAACATTGCCCCCATATAGAAATAAAAAAGGGGTCAAACCCAATGGGTGGCAAGGGCATCCCAAGAGGATTATGCCCTAGGTGTAGAAAAGGCCGGCATTGGAAAAATGAATGCAGGTCCAAGTTCCATAAGGATGGAACTCCTCTAACTGAGAAGGAAAAGCCAAAAAACGAGGAGGGGGGCATCCCCTCAGCCCCGTAAATGAAAGAGGGGCGGTTCCTAAGGAACCCGAACAATCACCTTTGAACCCATTAGCACCAGAATTTACCATACACGAGCTGCCTAGAGCAACTCCAGGGAGTGCAGGGCTTGATCTTGCATCCCAACATGATTATATATTATCCCTTATGGATGGGGTGCAGCTTGTAGATTCATATTTAAAAGGGCCATTGCCTGAGGGAACTTTTGGACTAATCATAGGAAGAAGTTCCAACTTTAAAAGAAATTTTGAAGTCCTACCAGGGGTAATAGATTCAGATTTTATGGGACAAGTAAAAATTATGGTTAGACCATTAAAAGAAGTAGTCCAGATACATAAAGATCAAAGAATAGCCCAGATTTTATTGCTTAATTATGTGAAGTTTCCAAACCCATGTCTAAAAGAAACAAGAGGAAGTGAGGGGTTTGGGTCAACTGGAGTCATAGCCTGGACACAAGAGATAGATAAAGAAAGACCTTTTAAAACTATAAAAATAGAAGGAAAATCTATAACAGGGTTATTAGACACTGGAGCAGATAGATCATGTATATCAGGAAAAGATTGGCCCAATACTTGGCCAGTTATTAATACATCTTCAACCTTAGTAGGATTAGGATTAGCAACTAATGTGGCACAAAGCTCTAAAATATTAAAGTGGGAATGTGAAGATAAATCAGGAAATTTTCAACCTTATATTATTATGTCTTTACCTTTTTCCTTATGGGGGAGAGATATCATGCATGACATGGAAATAAAACTAACCACGAAAAATTTAGATGATGAACAAAATTTTTTCTAGAGGCCACTGATGAGTTATACGCAGATAAAATAGTATGGAAAGATGATCAGCCAGTGTGGGTGGATCAGTGGCCCCTAACAGAAGAAAAAATACAAGCTGTGGAACAACTAGTGGCTGAACAAGTAAAGTTGGGGCATTTAGAAGAATCTAATAGTCCATGGAATACACCTATTTTTACTATTAAGAAAAAATCAGGAAAATGGCGATTGCTACAAGACTTAAGAGCAATTAATAGTACCATGTATGACATGGGGGCATTACAACCTGGCCTCCCTTCTCCAGTAGCAGTTCCTGAAAATTACTTTATCATTATTATAGATCTGCAGGACTGCTTCTTTACCATCAAGTTAAATCCTCAAGATTGTCAAAGGTTTGCTTTTAGCATCCCCTCTAGTAATTTTAAAAGACCATTTCAATGATATCAGTGGAAGGTTTTACCCCAAGGGATGAAAAATAGTCCTACTCTGTGTCAAAAATTTGTAGATAAAGCACTGACTGATGTTAGAAATGAGAATCCAGATACTTATATGATACATTATATGGATGATATATTGATAGCAAATAAAAAAAGAGAAATAACTGAAAAAGTTTTACAAAAAATGATGAAAAGTTTAAATGCTTATGGATTAGTTGTTGCTCCAGACAAAATTCAATATAATAGGCCATTAAATTATTTAGGTAAAAATATAAATAATGATAGTATTACTTCTCAGAAAATGCATATTCGATTGGACAAATTAAAGACATTGAATGATTTCCAAAAGTTATTAGGAAACATAAATTGGGTGAGACCTTATTTAAAAATAACCACAGGAGAGTTACATCCACTATTTGATATTTTAAAAGGGGAAGCTAATCCTAAATCTCCTAGAAAATTAACTACTGAGGCATTACAAAAGATTAATTTAATAGAAGACAAATTGCAAGAAGCAAAGGTTAAACAATTAAATTATGATAAAGAATGGGATTTAATTATTATTAAAACAAAATATACCCCGACTGGGTGTTTGTGGCAAAATGGAGTATTGGAATGGTTGCATTTACCACACACACAAGTCAAAATGGTCTCATCCTATATATATTTGTGTAGTCAATTGATTATAAAAGGGAGAATAAGATCACGAGAATTATTTGGCAAAGAAATGCATAATATAATTGTCCCCTATAAGCGACAGGAAGTAGATTATTTGTTACAGACTAATGATGATTGGGGACTAGCGTTACAAAATTATTCAGGGCAAATAAAATATCATTTACCTCAAAATCCGTTGTTAAAATTTGTGGAAGAAACTGAGATAATTTTTCCTTTAAAAATAAGTCAAGAACCTCTAGATAAAGCCATGCTAGTTTTTACTGATGGATCTTCTAATGGAATATCCGCTGTCCATTTACCTGGGCAGCCCCCAATTATAAAAAGAACTCAAAATATTTCTGCTCAACAGGCAGAAATTATAGCAGTAATTTTAGCTCTCGAGAACGTGCCTCAATGCATGAACCTTTACACTGATTCCAAGTATATAGTTAATTTGTTTCCTGCCATAGAAACTGCATTACTTTCAGGCTCCTCACGTATTCTGCCCTTATTACAACAATTACAAAAGGTCATTCAAAATAGGCGAGAGAAAGTATTTGTGGGTCATATTAGAGGACATTCTAACTTGCCAGGCCCTCTTTCTTTCGGCAATACTATTGCAGATATGCTTACAAAAGAAATAATAGGTACTGCACTTGAGCAAGCGCAGGAAAGTCATCAACTTCATCATCAAAATGCCTTGGCATTAAAAAGAATGTTCCAAATAACTAGAGAACAAGCAAGACAAATAGTAAAAAACTGCAATTGGTGTCCAGAAGTCCATCATTCTCTAAAAATGGGTGTTAACCCCAGAGGCCTGAGGGCACAAGTATTGTGGCAAATGGATGTAACCCATATATCAGAATTTGGTAGGTTAGAATATGTACATGTAACCATAGATACATACTCCCAAGCGGTAATGGCTACAGCAAGAACAGGAGAAGCAGTGAAAGATGTTATTCAGCATTTAATAGCTTGTTTTTTAGTCTTAGGTTTGCCTCAAAAAATAAAAACTGATAATGCTCCTGCTTATACATCTCAAGCTTTTAGTAAATTTTGTCAAACCTGGAAAATCGCCCATAGTACAGGAATTCCCTATAATCCTCAGGGACAAGCAATTATTGAAAGAGCCCATCAGAATATAAAGTTACAATTGCAAAGATTAAAAGCCAGTAATCAATATTACTCCCCTCATCAATTACTGAACCATGCTTTATTTACTATAAACTATTTAAACACTAATGAAGAAGGATTGACCCCAATGCAGAGACACTGGGGACCACAGTTACTAAAAATTCAACCCAAAGTACATTGGAAGGACTTGTTAACAGGCACCTGGAAAGGGCCTGATGTACTAATAACCTTGGGAAGAGGATATGCATGTGTATTTCCACAGGATGCTGAGGCACCCATCTGGATCCCAGACAGACTCATCCGACCCTACAATGAAGACCCAGACAGATGGAAGGAGAAGGCGCAGAACACAAATCAGAAAAATGACACGGAAGCTGAAGACACTCAACCTCTCTGCCCGGCAAGCGAAGACAACGAAAGAGGCGACACCTCCCACCTGGGGCCAGATAAAGAAACTGACTCGTGAAGCAGAAAACACTGTGGCTTCTGCAGGAAAGCCTCTCACTTTTGAAAATATCTTCCTTGCTATGCTTGCAATTTTGACTGCACAGGTAGTAACTGTCTCTGGTGACATCTATTGGGCTTATGTTCCACATCCACCCTTTCTTCATCCTGTAGGATGGGGCGAAGAAACGCAAATCAAAATAATGACTAATAATACCCAGCTTTTGGGTGGATATGAAGATTTTACTTCTTCTCATCAGACGTCACAGGTCATTGACTATGAAGGAATGTCTGATACTACCCCAATCTGTGTAACAATAAGAGGCAGAGTGCCTCCAGGTTGCTTACCAATTAATTACAGAACTTTACTTACTGATGCACCTGATAGAAACTCTGGTGACCAGAATGACAAAAGGTTAATGTGGGAAATTGGAATTATGACATTAGGTTATTATAATTATAATGAATCTTATATTTTACCTTCAGAAAATATGCCATTACCAAATTGTTTTCAAATTTATCATGATAAAGATCAATTTTGGGATTCTTTTATAAAATCACCTAAATGGTTAGAATGTGGATTTCAAAAGGCTTCAGTACATCAGCCTTATGGGTCAAATGATTACATCTATGATTATTCAGTAGAAAGTCCTGATTATGATTATACCGATTATTTGAAATATAGTTCTGAAAAATTTGGGGGATACACCCCTAATACACTTGGTGAGCCAATTAGAAGATGGTTCACGCCTGGATGGGTAGCACCGGTCTTTGTGAGCCATTCAACCACTCATAATAAAACTGGTGTGCACCCTGGGCTGTTTCGACTTTTTGCTGCAGCCAACATGTTACTTTTAAAGAAACCAAAAGAAACAGTTTCTACTTCCATTGGGATAAGAGCATGTGTTGGGTATCCATTTGGCATCTTAGCAGGAAAACCAAAAAATGTAACTATAATTAATCAAGGAAAATCATATTATATAAAATGTCGATCTTGTATTTTGACAAATTGTTTGACTTCAAATTTGGATAAGCAATATTCTGCTATAATTTTACTACAGCGACCGGAATATGTTATGTTACCTGTTGATTTAAAAGAGGATCCATGGTTTGATAATGCTGCTTTACAAACTTTGAAAAATCTTGATCTTTTGTTGCGACCTAAGAGTTTTGTAGTTAGCCTTGTATTAGGAATAAGTGCCTTAATAGCAATTTTAACCTCTCTAGCCGTTTCTACTGCTGCCTTAGTAGAAGAAGTAAAAACAGCTCATTTTGTAAATGATTTAAGCAAAAACGTTTCAATAGCCCTGGCTGAACAGCAAGCCATAGACCGTAAGTTAGAAATGAAAGTAAACGCCTTAGAAGAAGCCGTCTTAGCAATTGGGCAAGAAGTACAAAATTTAAAGGTACAGCTCTCCACTAGGTGCCATACTAGTTACAAATATATATGTGTGACACCATTAAAATATAACACTTCTTTTAATTGGAATGCAACCAAGAATCATTTGTTAGGAGTTTGGAAAGATAGTGATATTTCCCATAATATAGAACGATTACAGGAAGAAATTTCTACAATCAGCAAAGCTCATTTAGATGCAGAAGATTTGGGCGATCTAGCAGAATCATTGAAGAGAGGATTACAATCACTTAATCCTTTCAGTTGGCTTCATACTATAATTACCATCGCTATTATTGCCGGAATAATTTTACTTATTATTTTTATTTTTCCAGTCCTCTTCAAAATAATCTACTCTTCTGTCTCCTCCCTTCGCCGAGACATTTATGAACTTCATTTAAAAAATAAAAAGGGAAGAGATGTCACGCCACCTCCAGTGGAGCCTGCGTGAGAAATCGCCGGGCCGAGGCGGAAGCTTCAAGGAAGGATGCCTCCTGGATTCGGCTGCATCTCTGGTGGTCTTGGCATTCCTGACTGTACTCTCTTTGCTCTTATCTTTATGGCTGGAATAATATTGTTAATGTGCAGCAAAGGCTCAATGTTCCTGTATAGTTCTATGAAGCCTTCTGACAGGAGACTGGACAAGGATGGCAAGCAGTATAGAATAAAAACCATTAAGTCACTAGCTTTAGTAAACCTACCTAGGACTATTTTTGAGAATTCCTAAAAAGAAAATTATAATAGAAATCTATAACTTAAAAAGCCATACAGGAAGAAAAGCTAAGAAAAATAGACAAGTTAATATTAAAACCAATGTAAGGCACAAAACACAATGAGAGCTAATCGCTTAATGATTAAAACTGTAGCTGGTGCCAAACTGTGTCCACAAGAAATAGCAACTGCAGTCTGTCACCAGGCTATTAGAGAACAATCTTTTTTCGTCAGACCTGCTTACCTCCCTGGAATAATTGTTTGTAGAAATGTAACCACATGAATAAGCAAGAAAATGTCCCTTTGCAATAATCTATTGTATATAAGCTGATGCTTTGCTTTTACAAAATGCACTCAGATACAACTGCCTTGAGTTGTCGTGTCTGTTTGTCACTCGCCAAATCCTTGCCCACCGTTCCCGGGGTCCTGTTCCCGTCGGACTGATTGCTCCCGGCCGAGCCGGTCCGTCGCACCCTTTAAAGCATGGGCAACAAGAGCAAAACTAGGGTCTGCACGGTATCCTAGCGGCTAAAGTCCTTGCCTTGCACGTGGTGGTATTCCATGTGGGCTCTCTGGTTCATGTCCCAGCAACCCTGCTTCCCATCCAGCTCCCTGTTCATGGCCTGGGAAAGCAGTCAAGGTCGGCCCAAAGCCTTGGGACCCTGCACCCGCGTGGGAGACCTGGAAGACACTTCAGACTAGCTCAGCCAGGGCAGGGTGTGGAATGTACCCAGTTGGGCCAGACTGCAACACCCACCAACAAGAGCTGAGACTGCAGGTAGGCCACACTAGGTTGGGTTGAAGCACCTGCCAGCATGCACAAGATCCAGGGCTAAGAAAGGTTCTGGTAGGAGAACTTTGGGGACTCCTTTGTTGGGCTGTAGCTACCACTGGGGAGTGACAAGAGCCAGAGCTGGGGGTTGGATTGGGCTGAGCAAGCCTGCAGCATGCTTTGGCATGCATGTGGGCTGGGTTTGGAGGCAGAGCAGACTGGGCTATGCTCCAGCATCCACTGGCACTTGCAAGAACCTGAATGGCTGTGGGATGGGCCATGCTAGGCTACAATACCCACCATTCAGTGCCGGGACCAGGAGCCAGCTCTATCAAGTGGGGCCACAGCAGCCCCCACACATGTGAGATTAAGATCTGGGGATACAAAATAGGTCTGATGGGAATTGAAGAACTCCTCTGCTACGGTGCAACTCCTAGTAGTTAGTGTGAAAGCCAGAACTAGGGGCAGGCCAGACTGGGCCAGTCCACGACATATACTGGCACAAACGAGAGTCAAGATGGGGCTCAGCGCAGCCGGGTTGAAGCATAACACCCCCCAGTTCATATGCGGGTTGGGAGTGGGCCAGGCCAAGCCGGACTAGGCTGCCACACCACTGACAAGTGCTGGGACTGGGCGCAAGCCATAACAGGCTCGATTGTAGTAACCACTGGCAAGTACAAGATCTGTGTCTGGGAGTGGATCTGGCAGGGAAACTGTGGGTACTCCTCTGCTAGGCTGCAGCTCTCACTGGTGAGGACAATGGCAGGGCTGTTGGAAGACCAATCTGGGCAAGGTGGTAGCACCCACTGGCATGTGTGTGGGCTAGGTCTGGGGTGAATCGGGCTGAGCTAACATGTAGCACCCATGAGTGTGCTCAAGAGCCAGACGGGATGCAGGACAGACCAGGCTAGGCTGCAGCACAAGCCAGCAACACACAAAATCCGGGATTGGATACAGGCCTGGTGAGGTTTTTGGAGGTTGCCCCAACTAGGCCATGGCACCTGCTGGTGTACAGGAGACTGGGCCTGTGGCAGGCTTAGTTGGGCTGGGTTAGGCTGTAGCATGTGTCAGTTTGCATGAGAGATGGGGCTGTGTAGCACTGACAGGTAGATGCATTCACTAGCATGTGTGTTGGCTTGTGCACGAGACAGGCCACGTCTGACCCTGGATCATCAAAGGACCGTCTGCAATTCCTGGGTGCTGATGGAGTTTGACAGCAAGGAATTGTACTTCCTCCCTCCTCCCCTGCTGACACAGGAAGAAAAAAAAAAAACATTAAAAGTTATGTCCCACTCACCTTCCTCCATACCTGAACCCTCCCACCCTAATCAGAGGCCCACTTGGGCATCCCTTTCAACTGTATAAACAATAGTAAAAAGGAAATTTAAAATTAACAAAAAAAAGAAAACTCACCAGAGTCTTTTTATTGGCAAGGTTACTAAGAGACTGTGGGGAAATGAAACTCATAAAACTAGATATTAGTGTGCAAAAATTTAAATGAGCCTCTTTCACTGAAAAAAAATCAATGCAAACTGAATTAAAAAATAGTTGGAAGCTACTGAACCATTACACTCTTAAAAATAATGGGGGCTTGGCACAGCAGCCTAGTTGGCATGGCAGCCTAGTGGCTAACTCCTCTCCTTGTAAGCATCAGGATCCTATATGGGCACCAGTTCATGTCCCAGCTGCTCCACTTCCCATCCAGCTCCCTGCTTGTCATCTGGGAAAGCAGTCAAGAATGGCCCAAAGCTTTGGGACCCTGCACCCGCGTGGGGGACCTGGAAGAAGCTCCTGGCTCCTGGCTGCAGATCAGCTCAGCTCCAGCCATTACAGCCACTTGGGGAGTATACCACCAGATGGAAGATTCTCTGTCTTTCCTTCTCTCTGTAAATCTGACTTTCTAATAAAAATAAATAAGTCTTTTTTCAAAAGAAGAGAAAAGTAAGATAAATATTTCCTGTTACTGTGCATGGGAAGGCAGAAGAGTGGCTCCAATGCTTGGGCCCCTGCTCCCATGTGCGAGTGCTGGGTGAGGTTCCTGGCTTCAGCCTGGCCTGGTCCTGGCCGGTGTGGTCATTTGACGAGTGACCCAGAAAATAGAAAGATGCTTTTTCTCTGACTCTCCCCATCTCCCTGTAACTCTTTCAACACAGCAAATAACTAAGTAAGTTAATCTTTTTAAAAAGGAAACAAATCTAAAAAGACATTTTTCAAAGAAAGACATTCAATTGCCAACGGATATACCGACAATACTCTCAACACTGTTAATAACCAGGGAAATGCAGACACCACGGCATGTCACTGCATCCAGTTAGCATGGCCAGCATCGAACAGAGAAAAGGCAGCGAGGACAGGTGAGAAGGCGGAGTAAAGGAAACCTCGGGTTTATAGTTGGGAGTGTGAGTCAGCACAGCCATCGGCGGAAACCAGGCCAGATACTCCCCAGATTAGAACTCGAACTATCTGCGGGGAATGAGACATCACACAGTATTTCACACATATGTGTAATTTTTGTTATTATATATATATACACATATAATTTTATTTATTAGTTAAAAGTTTAAAAAACTTTTAAAGACATTTAAAATAACAGATGGAAGATGACTCCCTCTAACCAAGCCTTTCAAATAGACAAATCTTAAACACACACAAACAAAGGAATGCCTAGGTGTTATACTCGTTCATTACATTAATATGTTAACATCATAGCTAGATGTTATCATATAAAGGTGGCTGTATGATGTCACCTGGAAACTTGCCTACCAACTGCCTAGGATATTTCTTACAAACTGCAAGTGACCTGCAGATGTGGGGATGAGAACCCCCTCTGGCAGCAGGTCACCAGGAGTGGCTGGGCAGGAGAGGGCTGGATGGGAGCCAGGTCCCAGGCTGTCCCTTCCGTGGCCCCTGTGGGGCTGGCTGCGGGCCAGAGCCCCAGTTTCTCCCTTTGACTTCATTGACCTTTTGGAGCTGGCAAGGTAACTCGCCCTGCTCACCTTGAGGCCTGGCAGCAGTGCCCCTGCAAAGCGTTTGTGTCTGCTGTGATCTGAGTACCAGCCTGGATGAATTTCACTTCATTCTGGGAGAAACAGTGTATTCTCTCACCTCTGTCTTCCAGGTTCTGCAGCTTATGTTTGACACTCGTACTGTCCACTAGCGACTCTCGGTTCCCAACCTTAAAGACAAATAAAACACAGTTGACTGAGAAATACATGAACATACTTTTGTAACTGATATGTAAATGTTATATAATTACACACATATACATATATATGTAGTTATGCATGTGTGTATGTATATATATGTGTGTAACAAATGTAGTAGTCCCTTAAACATAACAAGCTCATGTTATGTGAATACATTTATTCTGGAGAAAGAACAGATGAATAGCCAACCACAAAGTAGCATCTTAGAAGTGTGATTGTGGGGTCTTGGGTGAGGCTGCCACCTGAGACGCCCACATGCTATATTACAGTGCCTGGTTGGGGTTCTTGCCACTCCACTTCTGATCCAGTTTCCAGTAATATGCATTTTGGGAGGCAGCAGATGATGGGTTAAGTACTTCAGTTCCTGCTACCCAACTGGGAAGCCAGGATGGAGGTCTAGGCTCCTGACTTTGCCCTGGCCATTGTGAAATATGGGAGAGTGAATCACTCTCACTGTGAGCTCGCTCACTCTCCACTTTTCAAACACATGACATTTTTGTAAAGGTACCTTGGAGGCGTTTTCTTCAGCCTCTGAGCACTCCCTGGAAGAGAACCCACTCAGCAGCCGGGGACTTGCATATTCTGCATGTGAGGAAGAGGAGGTTCCAGTGAACAAACACACCAGCAATGAGGCAGTCACATCACACTACTGCTCTCCATAGTAAACCCAATTCCTTAAAACTGGACATAGTGCTAAATAAAATCCCAATGTTGCATTTTCAAGATGTTTGTTTCTTAGATTCGTAGTTCTGTAGACAAAACAGCCAATCACCTTGATGCACTAACTCAACAACGTTGGTAGCTATCCATCTGGGTAAGGTCACCCCATGAGTCTTCTCTTTTCTCTTCTCTATTTCCTCTGATTCATGTGTGTGAGACATGATTTGACACATGTGTGCTGTGTGAGAGTTGTCATATTAACACCGAGGTCAACATCCACGCTGTGTCTCATATCCCTACCACTTGTTCCCTCTCCACCTGCTCAGTCGGCGAGGGGTGTGTAGTTGCTTTTCACATCCTGTTAAGAATGCGACAATGCCCATAGGAACGTAGACATCTTTCTGACATACCATTTCCCTTGGATGGAATCTCACAAGGGAGACTGTCATATTGTTCCATTTTTAATCTTTTGACAAACTCCTGTAACTTTTCCCTCTGTTGGCTGCACTGATGTGTATCCCAACAACAGACACCATCCCATCCAACACTTCTGCTCGTCCTGCTGCACTAATCACCAAGCAGACATGAAGTTATGGCTCATTGTGCTTCTAATTTCATTCCCTGGTGTTGAGTGCCTTTTCACATTCCTGTAAGCTGTCTGTATGCTTTTCTTAGTCAACTGTCTATTCAAATCCTTTGACCATTTTGTGTAAATTAGGTTACTTGGACTTTTTGTCTGTTTTGCTGTATGAGTTGTGTATTTTTAGCACTATATCTTATATACTATCCTTATATACTCATCATATACCTCAGATATATGATGTAAAAATATTTTCCCTAGGATCACCACTGTGGGAGGGCTAAGCAGCCACTTACAGTGCCACCACCCTGTATGGGCACCAGTTCAAGTCCTTACTGTTCCATTTCCCATACAGTTTCCTGCTAACATGCCTGGGAAAGCAGCAGCAAATGGCTTGAGTGCTTGGCCTCTGTGTCCATACAGGAGACCTGGAGGAAGTCCCAGGCTCCCGCATCAGCACGGCACAGCCCCACCTGTTGTGGCCATGTGGGGAATAAACCAGCAAATGGAAGGTCTTGCCCTCAATCTCCTTTCTAATACTGCCTTTCCAATAAATAAATTCATCTTCAGGAAGAAGAAAATATTTTCCTATTCTGTAGGCTGCCTTTTGATTTTGTTGATGGTTTCCTTTGCTATGTGAAGACTGTTCAGCTTGCAGTACCTGTTCATTTTTACTCTGTTGCCTGTGGTTTTGGTGTTATATTCAAAACAAAGCAAAACAAAACACTACCAAGAATACTAAGTACCAGAACAGTGGGGAAAAAAAAAAAAACAGAGAATATCAAGGACCTATTTCCACATTTTTTTATTGGAATCTTTATGGGTCCTAATCTTTTTTTAAGGTTTATTTATTTTTATTGCAAAGTCAGATATACAGAGAGGAGAAGACACAGAGAAGATCTTCCATCCATTGATTCACTCAACAAGTGACCGCAATGGCCGGTGCTGCACTGATCCGAAGCCAGGAACCAGAAACTTACTCTAGGCCTCCCACACAGTGCAGGGTCCCAAGGCTTTGGGCTGTCCTCCACTGCTTTCCCAGGCCACAAGCAGGGAGCTGGACGGGAAGTGGGGCTGCTGGGACTAGAACCGACGCCCATATGGGATCCCAGCCCATTCAAGGCGAGGACTTTAGCCAGTAGGCCACCGCACCAGGCCCTACTGGTCCTAATCTTACATTTATACTTTTAGTCCATTTTGAGTCTGTCTCCACATAAAGTGTAACATGTCCCCAATTTCATTTTTTAACATACATGTGAATATCATGTTCTCTCAACACCATCTCATAAAGAAACTTTTCCCCCCATTGTATATATCTTTTTAAGATTTATTCATTTTTACTGGAAAGTCAGATATACAGAGAGGAGGAGAGAAAGAGAGGAAAATTCTCTGTCCGATGATTCAGTTCCCAAGTGGCTGCAATGGCCAGAGCTGAGCCAGTCTGAAGCCAGGAGCCTGGAGCTTCTCTGGGTCTCCCACATGAGAGCAGGGTCCCAAGACTTTGGGCCATCCTTGGCTGTGCCCCCAGGCCACAAGCAGGGTGCTGGATGGGAGGTGGGACCACTGGAACCACAGCCAGCACATACAAGGGATCCAGACACGTCCAAGGTGAGGACCCCAGTCGCTAGGCCAACACGCTGGGCCCCTCATTGTATATTCTTAACACTTTTCAACAATAATCAGTTGGATCATGTTGTATGTGTTTTTTTTTTTTAAGACTTCTTTCTTTTACTTGAAGTCAAAATTACACAGAAGAGACTGAGATCACCCATCCACTAGTTTACTTCCCAAATGACTGCAACAGCCACAGCTGGGCTAGTCTAAAGTTGGGGGCTAGGAGCTTCTTCCCAATCTCCCACGTGGGTACAGACACTCAAGCACTTGAGCCATCCTCCCCACCTTCTCAGGTCATTAGCAGGGAGCTGGATCAGAAACGGAGCAGGCAGGACTAGAACCGGCACCCACAGGGTCTGCGGGTGCCACAGGCGGAAGCTTAGCCTGCAACACCACCCTGGTGGCCGCTATACTTTGCTTTCTGAGGTGTCAGTCTGTTCCAGGGGTCTGATTCGCCTCTGTTCCATCACCATAGCTTTCAAATACAGCCGGAAGCCAAGCAGTTTTGCCCTTCTCTGTCAAGACTGCTTTGGTTACTGGGGAATTTGAGGCCCTACACACATTGAAGGATTGATTTTTTTTAACTCTGTGAAAACTGACAGACATTTTATCAAATGGGAATGCAGATATCTTTCTGATATACCATTTCCCTTGGATGGAACTCAGAAGGGAGACTGTCATATTGTCCTATTTTTAATTTTTGGGAGGCATGGCCATCTTAACAACATTAACAATATTAACTCCTTATTCAACTTATTTCATTACTATCCCATGGTTTTGGTATCCAGCTCTCTCCTCTCTTTGGATTTATTGCTACTTTTAATTCTTTTGGATTCGATTTTTAAAAGATATATTTATATTCATTGGAAAGGCAGATTTATAGAGAAGGTGAGACAGAGAGAAAGATCTTTCAGAAAGTTTGCTGGTTCATTCCACAAGTGGTCACGATGGCTAGAGCTGAGCTGATCTGAAGCCAGGAGTCCGGAACCTCTTTCTCTGGGTCTCCCACGCGGGTGCAAGGTCCGAAGGCTTTGGGCCGTCCTCAACTGCTTTCCTAGGCCACAAGCAGGGAGCTGGATGGGAAGTGGAGCAGCCAGTATACAAACCGGCGCCCATATGAGATCTCAGTGCACACAGGGCGAGAATTCAGGCACTAGGCTATTGTGCTGGGCCCTCACTTCTATTTTAATGGGATGGTTTTCTTAATTTTTCAGATGGTTCACTTTTAAATCATGTAGAAGCACAGGTTTTTGCACTTTAATTTTCCACCCTGAAACTTTACTGAGTTGATGTGATTTGTTCTCACAGAGTCAGGGGAGTCTGTTTCCCATATATTGATCATCTCACCCAAACAATGGAAACGTCACTTCTTTCTTTTTGATTTGGAAGCTTTCCTTCCCTGCCTGCTTGCTCTGTCTGGGACTTCTACTACTGTTACAAAGGGGAGAGGACAACGCTGTCTTGCTCCTGATCTTAGAAGAACAGTTTTCAACTTCTCACCTCTGACTATGTTGTTAGCTGTGGACCCGATGCTATTAGTTTTCATTGTGTTGAAGTGCAATCCATAAATACCTAATTTGTTGAGGGTTTACATCACAAAGTTATTTTGAATCTTGTCAAATACTTTTTTATATATTTATTTTTCTTTGTAAAGGCAGATTAAATTTATAGAGAGAAGGAGAAACAGAGAAAGATCTTCCACCTGCTGGCTTACTTCCCAAGTGGCTGCAATGGTTGGAGCTGAGCCAATCTAAAGCCAGGAGCCAGGAGCTCTTCCCAGGTCTCCCACATGGGTGCAGGGTCCCAAGGCCTTTGGCCATCCTCTACTGCTCTCCCAGACCACAGGCAGGGAACTAGAAGGAAAGCAGGGACAGCTGGGACATGAACCAGCCCATTACAGGACTCTGGGGCTTACAAGGCTAGAATCTATCCATCTAAGCCATCATGCAAGGCACATCAAATTCCATTTTATATGTCTGTCAAATCAATGGTCAAGGATGACATATTACTACTACTTGAATAATCTGTGGATATTTTAAGATTTTATTATATATATAAGTGAAACGGGTAATTTTTTTTGATTGTTGTTCCTAACCCTTACCTGAATTCCCACTGAACTCGTGTTTCCACTTGAGTTCCTTGTTTAGTGGACCATTGAGCCTTTGCTCACAATGTAAACTGAAAAGATGTTATCTGGAGAATGAAGAAAGGAAGGGAGCAAGGGAGAAAGAGAAGGGAAGCATTAGTAGATTGTTAAACACAAATCTACACTGTATCAACACCGCATTAACACGGTGGGGGAGGGATGTTCCAGAATTTCAGAAAATATATTAAAACATAAAACCTCCACATCGTTTTTGTGGAGATAATCACATCTTCACACATTCCTCAATAGATAGCAAAAGAAAATTGCTTTATTTACCACAGAGTCTTTACTGGAAAATATGTCAACAGGAAGTCACGAACCTGGTTTCTGGGAGAAATCTTCAGGAATTAAGGTGGCAGGACTCCCCAGCAACTCTGGTTCAGCGATCTCTGGGCGTGTGGCCTTCCTCTGCCTGGACGTGTCCTGTAGTGGTGTGAGAAGTTCAGCCAATCCAGACACATTCAAAACATCATAAAAAAACAAATCCTCTAAGACATTGAAGAAGTGGAATTATTGGATGCTTAAGCATTTAAAAATCGGTGTTTAAGTTTCAGTTGATCACTGTTAACCAGCAGTTCTCAAAGTACGACGATGCAACACCTTACAGCTTGATAGAAATGCAAATTCACAATCTTTTAAAAACTATGATTTATTTTTAATTTATTTATTTGAAATTCAGAGTTACAGAGTGAGAGAGGCGAAGACAGAGAACTCTTATGTTTTCTGATTTATCCCCCAGCTGGCTGCCATGGCTGGAGCCTTTTGGCCTGCACCCCGCATCACAGAGCTGGCGAGCCTCCCAGGCCCTCCACTTCCCCTTCTCGCTGTGCCAGCACAGCAGGCAGAGGATGCTGGCTCAAGTGCTTGGTTCCCTGCCACCCAGACAGAGGTCCTGGATAGAGTTCCAGGCTCTGGCCTCAGCCTGGCCCAGCCCTGGATGCAGGCATGTGGGACATGAAGTAAAGTGCCTCTTTCTCCCTGTTTCCCTGTACACCTGTCACCACCACTGCCAGCTCTGCCTCTGGAGTTCAATGGAAGCATATTAAGACTTATCCTATGTAGCAGGACAGAAACATTTCCCCTAATCTTTGCTCCAAGTCAATCATACTTTGACCAGCAGTATTTATGGAAAATCATCAATTCATAAGAAATGCTAAGTTGTCCTTGCCATTGCTGCTGGAGTGATTTCCAAACCATTAGACCACTGGTTTGTTTTTCTTATATTCCTGAAAGCCTTAGAAAGAAATAGGCTCATCATAGCCATAACACGCAGAAGCAGTACAAAGTGGTACAAAGTGGATTTATTTACCTGATCTTTCTCATTGTCGCTAGCACTGCTGAGAAAAAAAAGTGGCAGAACTGGAAGAAAAAGAAGCCAATTATACCATGGCTATATTTCCTGAAGAGACAGAAACTCAGCTCTCAGCTCCCAGATATGCAGGGCCATGCCAGGAACGACGGCAACCTCCCACCTGCCACCTACAGACCCCTTCACTGTTCACCTCTTTCCTCACCACCCAGGCTTTGTCTCTGAGCACCACCAGCACGCCCTCACTGTGTCCTCCTGGTGTCACGGGCTTGCTGCCCCATCCTCTCTGCCCTTCAAATCCCACTTTGCTTCAGTCCCACTCCCCCATCCTTGGAGCCTTGCCACATGTCCCGCCCTGAACCTACTGCAAACAGCTGTAACTCATAGTGAACAGTGCTTGGTCCATTCTCAGCTCTCTGTCTGAGAACTGTTCATTCCACATCTGCTCAATGTCCGTGAGACACAGAGACAGGGAAGGAGGGTGCACTGGTCACACAGTTCTCGGGCATCCTTTGATTTAGCACACTGAGAAGTTAATCCCTGCTGGTTGATTTCAGAGATGCCTCAGAAGCCAAATGCCAAACTTACCGCTGCCACATTTTCGGACTTTCGTCTTCCTTCTACTACGATATGGTATTAGCATTTTCTTCTTCTTGTCACCAGTCCAAGACTGCTCACTGGCACTGCTACTGGAAGCCTCATTGCTCTCAGAAAAGAGATGTTTCCTGTAATTAACCTATTACAAACACAAATGAAATGATCAATGAAACCATCGAAGGGGTGTCGGCACCATTTATGTATGAGCAATCTATTACTACAAAGTTACACAGAAGAGAAGTGACTATTGAAGACTGGGCTCTTATACAAAAGTGATTCAGAAGTAATGGTGAGGAGAAAAATAATTTCTCATGAGTCAGTTATCAACCAAGATGTGGTCTCAAGGATGACCAAATTCTAATTAGGCATTTGCAACTAAGATGTAAGAGTTGCCAACTTTAAAATACTAAAAATTTTATTTATTTATTTATTTGAATGGCAGAGTTATAGAGAGACAGAGGGAGAGACAGGAACCTTCCATGGGCTAGTTCACTTTCCAGTGGCTGCAATAGTCAGAGCTGGACCAGGCAGAAGCTGGGAAATGAGTCTAAGCACTTGAGTGTTCTCTGTTGCTTTCCCACACAGCCCAGCAGGCAGCAGGACTGGAAGTGGAGCATTCAGGGTCCAATGTGGGATGCTGGTGTTGCAGGCAGCAGCCTACATTTTTATGCCTCAACACTAACCCTTAGGCATTTCCTGAGCAGAAGGATCTGCTTAAAGAATTGAAAAGAAGGGCCCAGCGTGATAGCCTAGTGGCTCAATCCTTGCCCTGCATCTACCATGATCACATATAGGTGCCAGTTCATGTCCCAGCTGCTCCACTTCCCATCCAGCTCCTGCCTGTTGTCTGGGAAAGCAGCAGAGGATGACCCAAAGCCTTGGGACCCGGCACCCATATGAGAGACCCGGCGGAGGCTCCTGGCTCCTATCTTCAGATAGGCTCAGCTCCAGCTGTTGTGGCTACTTGGGGAGTGAACCAATGCACAGCCAATCTTTCTCTCTGTTTCTCCTCTTTGTATACCTGCCTTTCCAATTAAAATAAAATCAAATAAGTTTTTTTAAAAAATGATTGAAGAGTAGGGATTTGATCTAGTGGTTAAGACAACAGTTGGCATGCCCACATGCCCCATCAGATTCCAGCTCTAGCCGGGCAGGCAGTGGTGAGGACTGAAGTAGTGTGTCTCTGTCCCCAAGACACAGCCTGGGATTGAATTCTTGGCTCCTGACTTTAAGCCCAGCTTTTCATGGTCATTTGATGGGCTGGAACAGCAGATTGAAGCTGCCCAACTTCCTTTCTGCAACAGTGTCTGAGTAATGAATTTCTCTTCAAGCCCCCTCTTGTGATCCTGGTGTGTAGCCACATTTATGAACTGTTGTTCTAAATACGCATGCTTTTGCAAACAACTTTCAGCATTTTTTGATAGAGGAATAAGGAAACTGGGAAAGTCTTATTGCATGGTTTTTTTTCTTTCCTGAAAGATGTATTTGAAAAGCAGAATGACAGAGACGTCACACTGTGTCGTGTCCCATCATGAGAACGACATCAGAATAGTAAGGTATTCCGAGAGAAAGATACCACATTCACAAAACTTTCATCACTTGATGTTACTGCCAGCTATTACTGTTCGCCTCTCATCATGTCTACTGTGTAAGTTCCACTTGAATGTGGCTATCATGATCAGGAGAAAACAGCATTTAGGGGTTTCGTAGAATCTCTGGATTCAGGCTTCCATTTCTCATGAGAAAGAAGGGACCACTATGCCTGCCCATCAGCTGTCATCCAAGGTGAGTGAATTCTTGACGGTGTAAGAACTTGCTCTAGTCACATAAGACTGAATAAAGGACTTTTTCCATTTTCACGACCTATCTGCCATCAAATGAGAACATGAAATGATAATTCCTTCTAAGACTATCAATGGGGCTGACCCACCTGTCCATCTAACTGGACAGACTTGAGTATGGTAGATTGACCCTTTCATAGTTTGCCAATCATTAAGCACATTGCATCCAATGAATAGATCAAGTAATAGCATGCAGGGATTATTTTCACTTTATTTGGAGGCTTACTGCTACTTGTAATGAGTAATGTTCATTTCCAGTTAAAAATGAAATAAAATATTTATTTTTAAAATGCTTGAATAAATTTAAGATAATTTTCATTAAGAAAAAGGCATAGATAACAAAGAGAGCCACAGCACACTGACAGTGATGGGCAAGCAACTGAAGTGTAGGGCACATTGCCTTAAAAGGATAAAAGTTACTACATTACCAGCATCCTTCTCCTTGTTTGTTTTCTGTCACTGTTGAAAGCAGAATCGCGCCTGAAGTAAAATGTGCCTGGTGAATGGGACAGGTACAACCAGCACCCTCTACCTTCCCCTCTCTCACTGCCCCCAACTTCTGTTTCCCTCCTGTGTCCTTTGCCCAGTCACAAACCTGGTGCCCGGTAGTGCCCCATTCTACAAACTTGCTATCATGCAGTCTATGGCTGCAGATTCTCTGGCAGGTAAGAACAGAGAATGGAAACCACACATCCTGTGAGTCCCTTGTCTGTCAGGTTCAGAGGGAAGAGAAAGGTGGGTGGAGCAATGGAAAACCAGGCAGCTGTGGCAAATACACCACCATTTCTAGGCAGACACTGACCTAACTTATGTCTGCCTTTTCTAGCGTTTCATACAATAGAATCATTATATGTACTCTTGTGGCCCAGCTTCTTTTACTAAGCATAATTACTCTGAGAAGAATTAAGGATACATATATCCAAATTCATTACTTTTTGCCTCAAAAATTTATTTATTTGAAAGGTGGAATTAGAGAGAGAGAGCGAAGACAGAAGAGAGAGAGGGGATGGGGGAGAGAGAGGGGGACAGGCAATGGGGGGGAGACAAGGAAAGCTGGGCAGAGAAGGGAAGAGGGAGAGAGAGGGAGAGAGAGGGAGAGAGGGGGAGAGAGAGGGAGAGAGATGGAGAGAGAGGATTTGAACTGATGTTCATCCACTACTTCACAGCCCAGCTAGCTGCAACAGGCAGACTAGACCCGACCACAGGCAGAAGTCAGGAGCTTCATCAGGGTCTCCCATATGAAGCAGGGACCCAAACACATGGGCCATCCTGTACCTACTCTCCCAAGGCCACCAGCAGGGATCTGGATTGGTAGTGGAGCAGCCAGGACTAACATGTGCCCTGTTGGATGCTGGCATCATCACAGGTGGCATCATGCCCAGCTATGCCTCAATGATGGGCCCATTCCTTTCCATTGCTATGTGGCATTCCAATGTGTGGATATGTCAGAGTGCGTCAGTATGTCATCTATTGATGGACATTTAGGTTTGTTCCAGTTCAGAGATATTACAAATAAAGTTGCCATAAACATTCATGCCTTTGTAAGGACACACTGATATTTCTCTTGGGAAAACACATAGGATGAGAACAGCTCAACGAGTCAAAGGGTTGCTAAAAATCTAACATTTTAAGAAACTGCTAGAAGTATCTAAACTGCTCTACATTTTTACCAGTGCTTGGCACAATCTAATTTCAGCCAGTCTAGTGGGTGTGTAGTGCCTCTCATTACAGTTTTAACCTAGATTTCCTCAGTAACTAATGATATCAGTAAAGTTGCAATATACTTATCTGGGCTGTCCTCCACTGCTTTCCCAGGCCACAAGCAGGGAGCTGCATGGGAAGCTGGGCTGCCGGGATTAGAACCAGCACCCATATGGGATCCCGGAGCATGCAAGGTGAGGACTTTAACCATTACGCCATTGTGTTGGGCCCACCTTCAATGATTTGAATCAGGGGTTATATTTTTGAATCTATTGGTCAATTTCGGAGGTCCTGGAATCTTCCTCCTGAGTCTTATATGGCAAGAGCTCATCTATCTGTGTTTATACTTTTTTTTAAAGATTTATTCATTTTATTACAGCCAGATATACACAGAGGAGGAGAGACAGAGAGGAAGATCTTCCGTCCAATGATTCACTCCCCAAGTGAGCCGCAACAGGCCAGTGAGTGCCAATCTGAAGCCAGGAACCAGTAACCTCTTCCGGGTCTCCCACGCGGGTGCAGGGTCCCAATGCATCGGGACGTCCTCAACTGCTTTCCCAGGCCATAAGCAGGGAGCTGGATGGGAAGTGGAGCTGCCGGGATTAGAACCGGCGCCCATATGGGATCCCGGCACATTAAAGGCGAGGACTTTAGCCGCTAGGCCACGCCGTCGGGCCCTATCTCTGTTTATACTTAAGGACCCTCAGCAACATCAGAGATCCCAATGTATGCATGTGATCTTATGGAGCTCTGAAATTAATCTGTCATTAACTTGACTGCAAATGGTATTGGTTGTTAATTATTCTAATTGTTAGTAGCATTCAGAAAGGAAACTGATGTTTGTATATTGATCTGTGTCCTTTGGTCTTAAATCCAGTGTTTTGCTGACAAAAAAAAAAAAAAAAAGTACACTGCCTGAGATAACCCTGGAGGTGTGGGGAAGGGGCCCGAGGAGCAGGGTAACAGCCCACACTGCCCCCAGGTGTTCTCCAGGGACACTGTGGCAGAGGTCTAAGCCATGATTTGTGATGCCAGAATCCCACACTGTAGTGCTGCTTCAAGTCCTAATTGCCCTACTTTTTTATATCTTTTTATTAATTATTTTGCATTATGTGACAGTTTCATAGGCTCTGGGAATCCCCCCATCCCTCCCCTCCTCTCCCCCCTGGTGGATTCCTCCACCTTGATGCAGTATTACAGTTCAAATTCAATCAAGATTCTTTCCTTGCAAACATATACCAAGCATAGAGTCCAGCTACTTATTGTCCAGACGGGTTGAACAGTTTCTTGGGGAGACCATTTCTGGTCTGAAATTAGAGCTGGTAGAATATCATCCCAGTCAATTAAGAGTCCCAATATAACATCAACAGCAATTTGCAATATTATGGAATTGACATGGTTTTGAGTAATCAGTATGTTAAAAAAAAAAGCAAGCCCTAACGACAACCTATGATTAGCTCATTGACATTTCAATTTTAGTTTATATACAGGACCGGCTGCTATATACCTTAAAATGGCTATAAGGTACCATTCAGCTGTCTCGTGTCTATTTCATTTTAGTATTTAGCCATTTGTTGTGTTGAAGTATAATTTTGCTGATCTTAGCAGATTTTAGGATAATCTAGACTGGTTTGTAACTCTAACAAGATATTTGTCGACATTTAAGGTGCAGAACATTTTTTTCGTGGGGGGTGAGCAGGAAAATCCCCAACACCATGGTGAGGAGTAACTAATCTTTGTGTCCCACCCAGCGAGGCATGAGCCAATCCACGCCCGCTCTTTCCTGTCAGATTTCAAGCTCTACTTTCTGTTGTTTGTCTATTTATTTAGTTTTTTTTTAGTTTGTATGATTGTTTGTTTGCTGTAAGGAGTTTTCGAAGCGATCCCGATGGTCATTGCGAGGGAGTGTGGGGGTCCAGAGGTGGAGCCAGGCTCGGACCAGAGAAAGCTCTCCTCCCTGGTCCCGAAGGACATTTATTGTTCTTCTGTTTCTGCGAACCTCTCAGGGCTTCTGGTTGTCTTTCCGATGACGTTGGTTTCTGCGCGGTAGTGTTTGGAGTTCTTCCATCCCCTGCGGAAGCTCCGGTTGGCTAATTGCCCTACTTTTAATCTGATCCAGCTCCTTTTAATCTGATCCAGGTCCCTGCTTACACGCCTGGGAAAGCAGCAGAAGATGGCCCAAGTACTTGAGCTCCTGTGGGAGACCTGGATGGTTTTCCCAGCTCCTCCTGCCAGCCTGGCCCAGACCTAACACTTGTGTCTGTTCACGCAGTAAACCAGTGCATGAAAAATCTCTGTCTTGAGCCCAGAGTTATGGTTCAGTGGCTAAATCCTATATGGGTGTCAGTTCTTATCCTGGCAGCAACCTCCCTTCCTATTAGGCTCCCTGCTTGTGGCCTGAGAAAGCAGTAGAGGATGGCCCAAAGCCTTGGGACCCTGCACCCATGTGGGAGAGCCAGCAGAAGCTCCTGGCTTCAAATGGGCTCAGCTCCAGCTGTTGCAGCCACTTGGAGAGTGAGCCAGTACATGGAACATCTTCCTCTGTGTCTCTTTCTCCCTGTAAGTCTGCCTTCCAATAAAAACAAACCTTTAAAAATAGACGGGGGGGGGGCGGGAAGATCTCTCTCCTCACCCCTCTCTCCTGTCACTCTGCCTTGCAAAGAAATAATCTTAAACTTTAAAAACAACAACAACAAAATAATTCTTTTAATTCCACACAGCACTGTCTCCTGAGCAGGGGGTCACCAAAGGTAGCAGTGGGAGACAGCTCCGGCTGAGAACCTGCACTCCCACACTCCCAGTGCACAGCGTGGGATAGGAGCTGGGAGAGCCACTCACCTGGCCTGGCCACTCAGCTCAGGACTCTCAATTTTCACAGGTGATTCCGGTAAGTCCGAAGAATACGCATGCACCAACGTGACTTCTAGTGACCAAAATGAAAAATAATGCTAAATCTCTAAGTAGTACTTACAACCAGAGACTCAAGTCTTATCTATGATATATCTATGTCTATATATCATGTATATTTATGGTATGTATTTTAATATATGATAAATTTATACATAAAAGAAACAGTCTCACCTTTCTTTATCACATCTGGCT
The DNA here is from genome assembly GCF_030435755.1 of Ochotona princeps. Lineage (NCBI taxonomy): Eukaryota > Metazoa > Chordata > Mammalia > Lagomorpha > Ochotonidae > Ochotona > Ochotona princeps. The sequence goes on from NW_026699374.1 coordinate 71,843, forward strand.
TCAGCTTTTCAGGTAAATGTTTAGCTGTTTCGGTTTGCTGTCAAAAAAAACAAAATTCTGATGATACCTTTGAAACCTCTGTGTTTTAAACTCTTTTGCAGCTGCTGTCTAGCTTATCAGCAAACCACACTTATGGGCCTGGTGCAGTGGCCTAGTGGCTAAAGCCCTCACTTTGCATATACCAGGATCCCACATGAGCACCAGTTTGTAGCCCAGTTATTTCACTTCCCCTCCAGCTCCCTGCTTGTGGTCTGAGAAAACCAGGAGAGGACAGCCCAAAGCCTTGGGACCCTGCTTTCACATGGGACACACAAAAGGAGCTTCTGGATTGGCCCAGCTCTGGCACTTGGGGAATGAACCAGCAGTGGAAGATCTTTCCCTGTCTCTCCTTCTCTCTGTAAAATTTGATTTTCCAATAAAAACAAATACATCTCTTTAAAAACACACGCACCGATTAATTAAACACTAGGCTTTGGATTTACTAATAAATGGATTTACTTCAGGCAGCTCAGTGCCATAGCATGTTAAGCTACCACCTGCAATGCCAAGACCCCAGATGAGCACCAGTTCAGTTCAGTCCTAGCTGCTCCATTTCTGATTCAGCTCCATACTGATGCTCCTGGAGAAATACTAGAAGACGGCCAGAGAGCCTGGGTCCCTGCTGCCCATAGGAGACATTCGGGGCTCCTGGCGTCAGCCTGGCCCAGTGCCTGGGTCCCTGCCGCCCACAGGTGGCATTCGGGGCTCCTGGCTTCGGCCTGGCCCAGAGCCATCACAGCCATCTGGAGAGTGAACCAACAGCTGAAAAGATCTTCTTCCCGCCTCTCTGCAACTCTGCCTTGCAAACAAATCGTTTACTGAAAATGAAACCAGTGGCTCCAAAAGTCTGTAGGATACTTCAAAACATTCCTAACCACCCTCAGGAAAGAATTTTCTGCCATCCACGGCAATCATGGAGTGTCACAAAGACCAAGGGAGAGTCTCCCACCGGATCGTTGCTGCTGAAGTTTACAGATTCCGGAGGACTTCGAAGATACCCATTTATGTGAGATCGTACGTGTTCAAAAGAAAAGCCTGTCATCGTATCCCTTCTTTCCCTACATGAGTTCCCAAGCATCAGTATCCTGATCCCAAACTGGGCACCGAGGCAGAGGACAGTCACGCCACACCTTAGTCGGGAAACTGCACTGAAGGAAAGGGGGAGGGGTGTCAACAAAGCTGGTGAAGTTATCTAAAGAAAGGCAGGCTCAAAGCATTTCTAGTTTGGACAGAAAATACTGTTTGCAGAACTTCCTCCTGCCAATGTCCCAGTAGACCCGGGTCCCAGCCTGGCTCCCAGGGCCTCCATACTCACAGGAAGCTGGGAATGATCACTGATGAGAACTGTTAGGCACTGGTCATCTTCCGGGCTCATGACTTGCACCAGGTTTGTGGATTCTTCTGTCTGTTCTGTACACATTAAGAAAAAAACAGGGCCAGCTTTGTGGCACAGTGAGTAAGCCTCAGACTACACTACTGGCATCCCACGTGGGTACTGGTTCCTGTCCTGACTGCTCCACTGCCGAATCAGTTCCCTGCTAATGGCCTGGGGAAAGCAGTGGGAGATAGCCCCAGTGCTTGAGTCCCGGCTACCCACAAGGGAGACCCACATGAAGGTCCTGGCTTTAGTCTGGTCCATCATTCCTTGCTGCCAACGGCAAAGCAAACCAGCAGATGGACGATCTCTATCTCACCCTTTCCATAATTCTGTCTTCCAAAAGAAATAAACATATTTTTTAAAAGTCACATAGGGGCCAACACGATAGCTCAATTGGCTAATCATCCATTTTGCAGGCCCAGCATCCCAAATGATGCCAGTTCGTGTCCTGGCTGCTCCATTTTGCATCCAGTTCCCTGCTTGTGGCCTGGAAAAGCAGCAGAGGATGGCCCAAGTCTTTGGGAGCCTGCAACCACATGAGAAATCTGGAAGAAGCTCCTGGCTGCTGAAGGGCTCAGCTACAGCCATCATGGCCATCTGGAGAATGGACCAGCAGATGGAAGATATTTCTCTATCTGCGTAAAATCTGCCATGGAATTTAAAAATAAATAAGCTTTTGGGCCCGGCGGCGTAGCCTAGCGGCTAAAGTCCTCGCCTTGAAAGCCCCAGGATCCCATATGGGCGCCAGTTCTAATCCCGGCAGCTCCACTTCCCATCCAGCTCCCTGCTTATGGCCTGGGAAAGCAGGAGAGGATGGCCCAAAAGCTTTGGGACCCTGCACCTTAAAGAGGTTCCTGGTCCCGGCATCAGATTGGCGCATACCGGCCCGTTGCGGCTCATTTGGAGAGTGAACCATGGGATGGAAGATCTTCCTTTCTGTCTCTCCTCCTCTCTGTATATCTGGCTTTCCAATAATAATAAAATCTTTTAAAATAAATAAATAAATAAGCTTTTAAAAAATGTATCTGGTCTAGTCTATTGTTGCATTGGCCTCAAGGGAAGACAAGACTGACCAATGCTCCCATCTCCTGCTCCCTGCCACCCCAGCATCTGTACTGCTTTGCCATTTCTGAGGGACAAGCAACTCTGAACTGAATAGTAATTCTAGGCTCTTACCAACTCTTCCTTCTCCAGTGATACACTCATACTCAAACAATCTCACATGATGCTAGGTTTTCTGGGACTTCTTCCAAGTTTGATTTTTGTCATCACTTTTCAGAGCCAGAATTTTGCCATTTTCCAAAAATACCTGTCTCTCTCTCATGGCTATTAGGAATCATAGCCATGGTGACTTCCTTCTCAAAGTTAGTAGAAAGTTCCCAGGAAGTTTGCATCTGATCAGGCAACACCTGAAACATAAGCCAAAAGCCATGCGACTTTAAAAGCAGAAGCCTGCCCTGGTGCTCCATTTCCAATCCAGCATCCTGCCAATGCACTCTCTAGGAGAGCAGTCACACAGCTCAACTATGTAGGCCCTTGCCACCCATGCATGGGACCTGAATTGACTTCCAGACAACAGGCATCAGGACAGCCCAACTTTGGGCATTGCAGTGAGTGAAGGTCTCTTTTGCTCTCCTTCAAATAAATACAAAAAAGTAACAAGTTTTAGAGTAGCAGCCTTTGAAAAAGCATCCAGGAAAATGCATAGCTTGGGATACAGCTCCGTGCTCCTGGAGAAGAGGTTAGTGTCTTTTTTTTTTTTTTTTTTTTTTTTTAGTTTTTAAAGGATTGTGAGAAAATATTTATTAACAGACGATTATTTGCTAATAATGAAAAGCCACTGAAGTAAATTGTTGCTTGATTTATGCTTTGAAATCCTCTACTGTTTCACTGAAAAAGAGAATTATTTTAGTAGAAGCAGATTAAACAGATGGCATAAAATATGGTCATAATGTATACATTACCAATACATGTATTTTTATAAGCATACACAATTTTTTAGAAATTGAAATGAATACTATGAGCAATACAGCAAGTATTTACTTGAAGAAACTCTGAACATTGCTTACTTTAAAATTAGGATTTTTTTTAATTATTTAACTTCATTAATTACATTGTATTATGTGACACAGTTACATAGATACTTGGGTTCTCCCACCCCTCCCCAAACCCTCCCACCATGGTGGATTCCTCCACCTTGTTGCATAACCACAGCTCAAGTCCAGTTGAGATTCCCCCATTGCAAGCATACACCAAACATAGAGTCCAGAGGTTAGTGTCTTAAAGGGTTTTCAGCGAGCTGGTTCACTGAACTGGTTCCAATTCTGCCCTCCTCCAAGTCCAGTGAGGGGGGACCAGACCTTTGCAAGTGTAAGAGATCAGAATCTTCCCAATTCACTCTGTGAACAGGAAGGTGAGAGAGAAAGAGGGGGAAAGAGAGGGAGAGGGAGAGGGAGAGGGAGAGGGAGAGGGAGAGGGAGAGGGAGAGGGAGAGGGAGAGAGAGAGAGAGAGAGAGAGAGAGAGAGAGAGAGAGAGAGAGAGAACAGTGCCAGAAGCCCACCAGGAATGTCCTTGGGACCCCAGGAAGAAATGGTCAGGAGGTGATGTCATCCCAGTCAAGTTTCCCATGGTGCACAGTAAATGGAGTAGATTATTTGGAGGCACACAGAGAGGGTCAGTTTCCACACCATGGAGACACTGACACACAAAAAGGGAAAAATGGGATTAGGACACTTGACTCTTGAAGGGACACTCAGGAGACCATGGCTTTTTCAGCCAACGTTCACATCCTCCAATGCCAATGAGGAAATGAGAGAGCTGGGAAAAGAGTTTCGAATCATCAGCGAGAATTAATCCTGGTCCTGTTTGTCCTGTCCCAGTGCTCGAGTGGCTGCCTGTGCGATGGCAAGCTGTATATCAAAGTGGATTTCTACCTTCATCACCTCTTCCCTGCTGATGACAATAGGCTGCTGCAGGCGGATGAGGAGTATCTTCATCATCTCCATTTCTGGCAATGAAAAGGGGCAATAATGCGTGTCAACACAGAGACAGGTTTTATTTTCAAATGTCATCGTTTTAAATGACCTTGGAGGGGTATTTGTAAACCAGATCTTTCCATGATAATAAGATGAAAATAAATCATATTATAACAGGTTTCTGATACTGCTTTACTAAATACACATGTATATTTATGCACACACTTGTCATACACGTTTGTGGGGCTGACCTTGGAAAACCATGAACCAGCATAGTGCAGCAACAAGGAAATGGAGGCAGGTTCTGCCTTCTGCAAGCCAATCAACTTTTTAAGGAGCACTTTGTTTTTATAGGGGGATCATCTGCAACAAGCATTTTACTTTCGAATCCACTAAACACAATATCCATTCAATATCTCTTTGAAATCTTAGTTGCTGCTAAAATTCACATTGAAATTCAGCTTTCCCAATATCCAAACAGTAATAATTCACCTCCATTTCAACATACTCTTTTCTTTTAAGAAAATTATTTAAGAGACAGAGTCACAGAGAGACACAGAAACATTGCTCCCAATCATTGCTTCTCTCTCCAAAAACTCATCACAGCCCTGGCTTGAGGCCAAGGGCAGAAGCCAGGAACCAGCACCCGAACTACCACCACTGTGCTCCAGGCTCCGCATCAGCACGAACCAGTTGGGCTGGGCACCCGAGCACGCCAGTGCGGGACATGGATTTCCTAACCACCAAGACAAACGCCTACTCTTAGGTTCCTCTTACAGAAAAGAATGGAGCCAGAGTTGAGAGAAGCCTGCTGTTAGACTTCAGCCTCTGAATTAGATGACAGCTCTTTGCTGAACTGCAGTGAGCGCACATTAGAGGTGGCCCACAAGAAAGAAACGAGTGAAGTGCAGCAGAGAGCCTGCACAGCCACAAACTGAGGAAACTGGAGAGGAAGCCAACAGAAGCATACAGGTCTAGATCGACCCTGTCCATCGCAGTGGAAGACCAAAACGCAACCAGTAAGGTGGGGATGCAGCAAGAGTAACTCAGACAGCAGACTGGGATTAATTGGGACCAGAAAGGGCACACCATCTCAATCATTTTGATATACGATATTTTGGCTGGAACTGGTTAAACAAATTAACAACAGTTTTTATTTGACATGAATACTTGGAGATACAAGACAAAGAGGCAGAATCTACTAGATACCGCAAAACAAAGAAAGAATGATGGTCCCAGTGGACTGCTTGAAAGAAATTCTTGGTGGAAAGTAGAATGAACAGACTCCTTGGCACAGTGAGGAGAAAGAACAGGTAGCTGCTGGCTGCACACCACCAGTGACACCTGCACACTGCTAATGATGCCTGCGTAGGCATGGCTAGGGCACAGCTAGAATCACCATGTTCCATGACAAGGTGCCAGGAGGCAGTTCACTGAGCCAGAAATGAGTTCACTCCCAAACCCATACATGCGCAGTGCTGTCCTATCATAACCTTTGCCTCCCTATACAAAATGGCACCTGATTTGGCTCTAGGTGGCAGACTGGGCTATGGAAATCTACCCTTTTCCCACACTGCCCATCTGGGACCTGCTGCTCTGTCTCTGCTCCTGGTCAAAAGAAACAGACCAGCAGGATAGGCAGTTCTTTGTCTGGGTTCATCTCCTGAGCTCTGGGTGAATGCCCCTTCCCACCTGTTGCTGGCAGAGTTCCAGCTACCAGTGGAGTTAAGACTGCTGCTGGCTGATTGCAATTGGGGTATCAGTCACTGCAACACCACACCATTGTGTCCGCTGCTTTCCTTGTGTCTGTCAGTCTCCAGGTACCCCTCTGCTATTGTTCTGTTCTCTCCTATGTCCTGGAATGTGCCCTCTCTACTCCACACTGGCTAACAGTTCTCCATCTGTTTAAACATGTCCTTACCCTATTCGGCCATCTTGATTCTCCGTAAATTAAATTTTAAAAATCATCCATTCAGACCAAGCAGCATTTATCCCAAAGATGCAGGGACAGTTTTCAACATATGCAAATCAATGAAAATGACATATCACACCAACAAAATGATAAAAAGCCACATGATTATTTAAATGAATAGAGAGAAAGCATTTGGTAAAGTATAACATCCTTTTGGGGACAGGACTGTGCGGTAGTGGGTTTAGCCGCTGCCTGCAGAACCAGCATCCTGTAGAGGCTTCTGGCTGTTCCACTTCTGATCCAGCTTCCTGGTTATGTGTTTGGGAAAACAGTGGAATCTCTGGACCCCTGCATCCACAAGGGACACATAGAGAAAACTCCTGGCTCTTGGTTTCAGACTGGCCCAGCCTCAATCTCTGTTCCCAGTTAGGGAGTAAATCAACAGATGGAAGTTCTCTTTCTTTCTCTCTCTAACACTTTTAAATAAATGAATGAAAAGTAAAACATACTTTCATGATGAAAAATTCCCCCAAAATATTGTATATAGAAGGAACACACTTATAAACAATGAAGGCAACATAGGCAAATCTCACAGCCAGTATTATATTGAATGGAGAAAAGTAGAAGCATTCCCACTAGGATCCAGAACCAGACACGGTCGCCCACGCTCCCCATTGCTATTCCACACGAACCTGGAAACTCTATCTAGAGCTACTAGACAAGAAAAAGAAATCAAAGGGATACAAATTGGAGAGAAGGAAGCTGAATCATTCCTGTTTGCAGGTGACATGGTTCTTCATATAGGGGAACCAAAGATTCTAAGATTCTTGCAACTCAAGAGACTTTGGCAAAGTGTCAGGACACCAAACCAAACTAATTCCATTCTTACACACCAACCATGGTTGAGAACGAGCTCTTAAGATCAGCCCCATTCCCAAGAGCTGCCAAACAATAAATAAAATAAACAAATACCTTGGGATATATTTAACCAAGGATACAAAAGATCTCTATAATGAAAAATTTTTAAATGTTAATGAAAGGAATAGAAAAACACACATGCAAAAAATGGAAAAATCCTCTCCATGTTTAGGGATTTGTCAGAATATCATCAAAATGCTCACACCACCCAAAACAATTTGCGATCCCAGTAAAAATGCAAAGGGCATTCTTCTCAGATCTGGAACAATACAGTAGCCCAGAAACTCCTATGAAAACACAAAAGATCCCAAACAATTAAAGAAATGTTCAACAATAAAAACCAACCCAGAGGCATCACAACACCATACTTGAAGACACACAACTGACACATAGACCAATGAAATAGAAGGGAAGCCCCAAAAGGTGGTCCACACATCTATAATCCCCCCACCATACTAGGCACCTTGCCTCTTTCTCAAGGCATGCACACAATCTTCTTTAGAACTAACCCAGCTTTTTACTGACAGAACTGCACACAGAAAACATAAACAAAAGTAGATGTGGCATGAACAATTATCATCTTACCTGTTACGCAGAAATGGACCACTACTTCCTTGAACAATCTTACTGGATCCCACAGAGTACTCTTAGAAGGAAAATAAATTTGTGAAATTCACAAGCACATGACACATACAGAGAACAATCCAGAAGCATTCGGATCTCACAGGGAAATGAACATCATTACCTCCACATTGTTTATATATAATGTCACACTCTGACTTCCGAGGTTGAAATCAATCCAAAATTTCTCTATTTTTTTCATCTGCAGGTTTTCTCATCTGAAAGAGAATTTCAGCATGAATTGAACAGAATATCCACATTAAATGGTCATGTAAAATCTAACCCATTAAAGAATCTGAACTTTTCCTAAAATAATACTATCCTAACATTATGCAACTTGCCTTAATTACTTAACTCATTTATGCAAAATGGAAAGATAACAATTTTCTGTACCTAGTTCCAGGAAAAATTGCTATCTTAACATATCTCATGGACATTTAAGTGTGCCGAAAGACTCCATCTTGTAATTTTATCTATAATAAAACACTGGTTTACATAATTTATTGTCTGAATAAACACAATAGTTATCATTATAGTTTTGCTGACAGTAGCTTTTAGCAAAGGTTATCTAATTAGAAGCCTATTTCATATTTTTTCATTATTTTAAATATATCTTTACCGTAAGTTCCAAGGCCAAAGAACAGCTAAACCAGTGAGATACACTTTGTAGTAAATAAAAAAAAAAAACCTTGAGATTGCTGTAATCCTTAAATTCTTTTATAAACAGTCTGAGGTATTATTAAGTCAATTTAATGTGTGCCTGATTTATGAAAATACATGTAATCACAACAGTGTTAAAAAAGACTAAAACAAAAATACTGTATAACTCCAGGAAATGATTCAAATACAGATGTAAATAAATTTTTTAAAGACTTTGTTTCTATTTCTTTGAACGATTTTCCATCTGCTGGTTAAATGACTACCATGTTCAGGGTGAAAGCAAGCAGAAGCCAAGCCAAGAGCCTAGAACTCCTTCTGAGCCTTCTACAAGGATGGCAAGGGCCACATACTCAGGCTACCTCCCGCTGCTTTCCCAGACACATCCACAGGGAGCTGGACAGAACCAGGACAGCCAGAACGCACACTGGCACTGCCACAAAAGGACTGTGTTGCAGGGTTAGGGTTACTCAGTGGCTTGATGCTGCACCACAACGCCAGGCCCCTCAGTTACATTCTCCAAACAAGAAACATGTCCAGATGGACAAGTTTACCAAATGAGGCTATCGCCAAATGTAATTTTTCCACCAAAGCACAACCTTGTAGGTTTCTGCCATGTTTTTATGTCTGCTGATTAGGAAGAATAATGAAGCAACTGCTGCAATTGGTTTACATTTCTTAGCCGTTCTCATATACCACTACTAAATCAGTTCTTAATCACACTTTTGTCTTACTAAAGTCATTTTGCCTGAAATAAGACCTTTGGTATTCTTCCTTTGCTTGATCCAGTCTGTTGTTCAGGCTTTCATTACTTTATTGAGATCTCTATGTCCCAGATTTTAGTCTGGTTCCTTTTCAAACATCTTTTTGTGAAATCTCATTCATACCCTGCATTGTCCGTCTCATTTCAGTAAACTCTCTGTACCTCTTGAACCTCTGACTATCCCTATTTTCACTCTCCTGAAAGTTTTGAATCAAATATTTATTCCCTCAACCTCCTTTTCTTTGGCGTCTGACACTACTAGAACATTACCATGCGCCAGCGGACGCATCATTCTCTCCTTCACCCCTCTGTTGATACTTGCATATCTGATGAATCCAGTGTCTCTTTGGCTTTTTTCATATTTTTTAAATGATTATTTTATGATGCAGTTCCACAGACTCTGAAATTTCATGTTCCCTCTCCTTAAAGCCCTTTGGCCCCACTGATTTCTCTTATATTATTACAATAGTACAGTCCTTCATAAACAGTCATAAGTCCATCATTCCACCATTTAAGCATATCCCAACATTGTAGGTATGGGCAATGACAAAGAGTCCAGCATCCTGTTGCATATATATATATGCATATATATTAGTTTCATATATACATATATAACACAATTTCAATGGAAGTCCGTCTGTGGTTTGGAAGTAGAGATGCACACTGCATTGTATCTTCACATCTACGTATCATAACCTCCATTACACAGTTACTGTACATCCCCTTAAATGCAATGCCACAAAACAAAATCAACAGGAAGAAAAACAGAAAATTTACAACATGGAGTTAAATAACGTGATACTGAATGTCCAATATGTCACTGAAGAAACAAAAATCAAAAACCTTTTGAAGCAAATAATGCTACTGTATGCCCTATGTGTCACTGAGAAAATTACTAAGGAAAAAAAAAACTTGAAGAAATGAAAACAAAAAAATCAAAACCCATGAGATGTAGCAAAAACAGTACTAAGATACGTATAACATCAGGTGCTTACAAAAAAACAGAAGCATCTCAAATAAATGATCTAATAATGCATCTCAAGGACTTAATGAGAAAAAGTGAAAAGCATGAAATGATAATCACAGCAAAAATAATGGAATTAAAACTAAAAAACTACAAATAGCAACAAGAAAGACCCACTTTTTAAGAAGATGAGCAAAACACATTCTAAGCCAGACTAGCAAAGAAAAGTAAGAGAGAAAAACCAAGTCAAATTAGAGTTGAAAATAAAAACATGCTAAGAAACAAGTAAGGTGATCTCTTCCTGCTGAAAACACAATCTCTGATCACTATGTGGTGTCCTTTCTCATCTCTTTGGTTATTTTTTCACGTCAAAGTTTATCTTATCTAACATAAGGATGCCTACAGCAGGGCCTGGCATGGTAGTCTAGTGTCTAATGTCCTCACCTTGCACATACTGGGATCCCATAATGGTACTGGTTCACATCCAGGCAGCCCCACTTCCCATCAAGCTCCCTGCTTGTGGCCTGAGGAAGTAGTTGAGGACGGCCCAAAGCCTGGGGAGCCTGTACCCTATTGGGAGACCTGGAAGAAGCTCCTGGTTCCTGGCTTCAGATTGGTGCAGCTCTGACCATTGTGGCCACTTGGAGAGTGAATCAGCAGATGGAACATCTTTCTGTCTCTCCTTCTCTCTGTAAATATGCCTTTCCAGTGAAAATAAATCTTTAAAAAAATGAAGAAAAATTGCTACATCAACTCTTTTTTCCATTACCTGGAATATCTTTTTCTTTCACTTTGTTTCTGCCTTTTTTAGTGAGATGTTTCTCCTGTAGGGAACAAATAGATGGATTTTGTTTTTTTTAATGCAGTCTACTAATCTATGACATTTGATGGTTGGGTTTAAGCCATTTACATGCAGAGTTAATATGAATGGGTGGTAACTCAATCCTGTCATTTCAGCAACGGTTGTTCATTATTTGATTTACTCTTCTGTTGTTATTTTACTGGGATGTTCTTCACATTTGCCTTTGGTTTTGGTAGGTGTTATTCCTTTTCTCTATAAAGAGAACATCTTTAAGCATCATTTGTAGGGCAGGTCTGAAAGAGGCAAATTCTTTGAGCTTTTCTTTACTGTGGAAGAATTTAACTTGATTTCAAAGACAAAGGAAAACTTTGCTGGATAAGTTATTCTGGGTTGATAATTTATCCCCTTTAAAATCTGGAATATGTCACTTCACTCTCTTCTGGCCTGTAGAGTTTGAGAGGTCAGCAGGAAGTCTGATTGGGGATCCTTTTAATGTTACTATCTTTTTCACATGCATATTTAAGTATCTTTTCCCTGTGTTCAACTGAAGAAAGCTTGATTATCATGTGTCATGGCAAAGATTGCTTTTTGTCAACCCCCTGGGAATCCTGTTCTTCTGAATGTTGTTTCCCAATTCTTTCTCCAAATTACGGAATTTTTCCCTTATTTTATTGAATATATTTTTAAGCGCAGCCTCTCTTTCTGTGCCTTCTGGAACTCCCATATGTCTTATATTAGGTCATTTAATAGTGCCACCTAATTCTTGAATACTTTCCTTAGCTTGACTCAGCTCCTCTTCCAGCTTTTCAAGTATTTCCCCATTTTGGGGGAAACGTCTTCCAAATCTGAGATTCTTTCTTCTGCCTTGTTCATTCTATCACTGAGGCTTTCCATTGAATTTCTAACTTGCTCCATCGTGTTCATTTCAAATAATTCGGCTTGACTTTATCTCAGTATTGCTATTTCCTGTGTGACCTATAGTTCTTAAATTCATTCAACTCCTGTATGTGCTTCTCATTAAGAAGCTTCATAACAAGTTTTTAAAATTCTTTATCCCCCATTTTCTTGATGTATTCCTCAGTTAACTCTGAGATCAACAAAGGCTTTTGCTCCTTTGCAGGGGAAGCAGCAGTAATATTCACTGTGTCTGTCTCCTCTTTCGCTCTTGGTCATTGCTATTCTGGATGGAAGATTCCTCTCCTTAGGGCCCGTTTCTAAACTGTGTAGCCCACTGAACTACAGATGGAGTTTACTAATTGAGTTTGGTATTTGGTTCTTTGTTTGCAGTCACTTGTGCCACTCTCTACAGCAAGTATCGGTCCTGGACTCTTGTTTTAGGCTTTTGCCATGGTCTCCATGGCCCCAACTCCTGGCTCACCACTTTCAACCCCATGTGATCCTGTGCTGTGGCTGCACCATTTGCCATATCCTGTATAATCTTTCTCCCACTCCTGGCTCAAGCAATGCCTGGCATTAGGGAGACACCAGCTGTCCTACATCACTGGATGCTAGTCTTGCTGGAAGCTGTTGGTCTGAGGGCCACCTGGACCTATTTTGGTTGGAACCTGTAAGATGCAAAGTTGGTGCAATTTTCTCTGTGATACCAGCGCAATGCACTGAGCCAGAAGTGAGTTCTTTCCCGGCTGTGTGCCTGTGCAGCTCACTACAGTTCCTTCTGCCCCACAACCTTTCCCTTAGTACACAAAATGGTGCCTGATGAGAGTTCTGGGCCTCCTGGCTATTGGGCCTGGAGGCCACCTTGACTTATCTTGAGTAGAACCTGTAGGATGCCAAGTTGGTACCATTTCCCTGAGGGACCAGTGCAATGTGTTGAGTGCAGAGTGAATTCCCTCCTGGCTCAGCAACTGCACAGCTGTTGTTCCTCCACCCCACAGCCTTTTCCTCAGAACACAAAATCACACTCCATGTGGCTCTGGTACGTGTCTGAGCCATGAAAGTGACCCTGTTCCTGTACCTTCTTGCCTGGGCTCTGTCATTCTGCTTCTGCTTGTGGTCGGATCAAGCAAATCAGCAGGATGGGTAGTTCTATGCCTGAGTTCTCCTCTTGAGTTCCTGGTGAACTTGCCTTCCAACTGGCTGCCAGTGGAGCTTCAATCACTGGTGCCAACCACTGCTCCATCGTCTCTGCTGCTTCCCCATGTCCGTGGATCTCCAGGTGTCTCTCTGCCACTGGCCTGTCCTCTCCTATTACCCGGGATTGTGGCCTATCTTCTTTACCCTGGCTACTGATTCTCCATCTGTTTAAACATGTCCTTACCCTATTCTGCCATCTTGCCTGTCTCTTTGATTACTAAAGGTAATCTGCTTCCTGCAGATGCATCATTGGGTACCAGTTGATTGACTTTTCAGTTCCAGCTGGATGCTGAGGTATGGATTCCCCTAACTCCTTCCACTGTCATCAATGGCTAAGGGCTATGGGGTTCTCACGTCAGTTCCAGCAGGTAGGTAGGCCCCAGTGGTGGCCTGGGGTTGCAGGAGGGTTGGCCAAGAGTCCTCAAGGACTGTATGGCTCTTTGTACCAATCAAAGCGCTGGAGGGTAGAGAACAGTCACAGTAGTACGTGCCCCAAGTTCAATGGCAAAGCAGACTTCCCCACAGTGCCATGTGCCACCGCAGGGGGAAGGAGAGTGTGGAGGTGGAATGGGCCCCCATTCTGCTTGGGCAGGTGGTCTTACATCTAAAGTCTTGGGAGTTCATCCCCCTGTTGTTCTTAGACACATGTTACTGGTAGCACAGCACACTTTGGGGGCTGGAGTCTAGGGGATCACCGTTTGTGCTATTTTACTGGGATGTCTGTGCAGCCCAGGCTCAAGGATTTGCCAGGGCCTTTATCCTCCTAGAGTGGCAAGAACTCTGTTAGTGATGCCTTTCTACAAGATAATACGAAAATGTGTCTCAAGAGCAGAGGGAGATGCAGTTCCTCCTCTAGGGCAGAGGTCCCATGTGGCTCTGCTGGCAGGACTTGGTGTCTGTGTGACTGCAGATCCCTCCCCTAGCTAGGCTTGCTGGGGCTCTCAGGGGCTCTCCCAGTTGCCCTCTCCCCTAAGGGGTGTCTCTGCGGCCAGGTGGACATTCCCTTTCGAGTCACAGCAGCTGATGTCTTTTGCTCCTCTTTCTGCTGTGGATTCTTTGTCAACTGACAGTGTCTCCATGTCTCCTCCATGAGTTCCAGGGCTCTGCCTCAGGCACCCACAACAACATGTGGCAGTTTACTGGTGCTTTCGGGTCTTGCCATGAAGGTGATAACAAATGGGGTCCCTAAGACCCCATCCTGGACTCTGTCTTGCACTTGGAAAAACTTGTGTAAAAACTTGTGTAAAAACAAGGTAAATCTCTGATTGGGACCCAAGCATCCCAATCAGAGTGCTTGACTGCTCCACTTCCAATCCAGCTTCCTGCTGTTGAAAGCAGACAAAAACCTAGGGCCTGGGCCCCTGTTAACTACATGGGAGACCAGGATGGAACTGCCAACTTCTGACTGTAGCCTGACCCAGCCCTGACTGTTGTGGCCATTTGGGAAGTGAATCAGCAGATGAGACACAGAGAGTATGTGTGTGGGGTGGAAGGGGACAGCAGGTGTCTCCCTCTCTGTGCCTTTCAAATACAGGAAACTTCCTTTCAAAAAGAAGACGTGGACAGCAGCCTGCAGCACATCACTTTATGCCTAGAAGAGGATCTACTGCTGGTCTGGCAATTATTTTCACTTGAGGTAAGATTTGGCTTCTTGCAGATTTTGTCGAAGAGCAGATGTATTCAGTACATCAGGTTTCCATCCATCTTTACAACCTCACTCCTGAGGCTCAGGGACTTTAGCTGAGCATGCTGCCTGCATGCCCACCACTTGGTTCTGATGATGATTCAGAAATTACGATGATATAGAAACAGTCACCATCTCGGCCTCTGCCTCCCAAGGTCCCGCGGTACTTCTCCATACCCAGCACTAATACAGTGTCTCTACTGCCTCCCAGACAAACCTCAAGAAGCATTTAACAGCTGCCCTTCGATAGCCCCCAGGGATTGGTTCTGATGTCCCTTCAGAACCTGAAATCTGCGGACATTGAAGTTCCTTAAATAAAACGGCACTTGGAATTGTCATTGTGGCACAGTGGGCAAAGCTACCGTCTGTGATGCTGCCATCCACATGGGCATCAGTTTGTCCTGGCTACTCCACTTCTGACCCAGCTCCCTTCTAATGGTATGGGGAAAGTAGCAGCGGGTGACCCATCCAAATGGGAGAGCTCTCTCCTCCCCTGACTTCAGCCTTGCCCAACTCTAGCCACTGAGGCCCCTGAGGCCATCTGGGAAGTGAATCTGCTGATGAAGATCTATCTCAGTCTCTCCATTTCTCAATGCAGCTTTAAAATAAACAAACTATATATATAATATATATATAAACTATATAACTATTTAGTTCTATATCCTTCTATCATATTTTAAGCCATTTCTAGATTATTTATAGTTCCTATGACAATGTAAACACTAAGTAAATACTGTATTTTTAAGAAAATAATGATGAAGCAAAAATCAGTATACACTCAACCTAGATGCAACCATCATTGCAATGTCTAACTATATAGGACATATCAGCAACAACCTATAACACTCCATCTGCAGTGGGCTGAACCCGTGGCTGCCAGCCTGCAGAGAGGGCTGACAATGTACAGCTTTTGTGCCCACCTATGGGACACAGACTACAGACTCACTACTTTCCCAGAAGATAGTACTTCTTGGACATGGGCACCACCATGGGCGCCTAGTTTTTAATAGCCACAGAGTTAGACGAAGGTATTATCCCACCATACATGTTCTAGAAGCTAGGATAAGGTGAAGTTCAAGGGTCCTGATAGAAGCTGTTGGAAAATTGCAAAGAAAATCCACAAAGAGCAGAATTCTCACAGTAACCTAAGGGGAAATAAAATAGACAGACTTTGGGTGCAGGACTGAGACTCCAAGAATCTGCTCTAGACAGAAGGAATGTGCCAGCAAGCCTGGGTCTACAGTCCCAGGAAGGCATGCTGGACCCAAACCAAGGACACCGTGCATGCGAACACCCTGAAGGCTGCGCCAAGGGACCAAACTCTCAGGTCTCATCCTGACACTGAGATGATGGGTTCATGAGCACTGTGACAGGAAGGACCCTGTGTTTGTCTAGAAACCAAAGAGGAGGGTGAAAAGAATCTGATCTTGCAAAGGAAGGATGAAAGTGCTGTCCGTGTGCCCATAACATCCTGAGCTGTCCTGGCACATCCTTTGTCAGGTGTCTGTACTTGCACAGCCTGTACTCTATGAAGACAGAGAGAAAGGAAAGAGTGTGGCCCCTGTTGTTGGAGAAAGAAGAGGAAAGTTCAACTGGAAGGAAAGAGGCGAGGGTACCACCTCTTGCTTCCTGTATAATCTTTCCCTTGAGGAGGGTAAAATGAAACAAGCAGCTGACTTCACGGGTATATTATGCACCCCCAAGTCCCCCTTTTGTCAGGAGTAACCATGGAGCCCTCAAGCATGGTCTCAGAGTTGAAGCTACTTGGAGATGTTAGTATTATTTTCAAAAAGTCTCTTGAGATTGACAGCGAAATTGAACATAACTGGGTTTCACCATCCAGCACCCTCCCAACCCCCAGGCAGGACAAACCTACCTCATGTCCATCGGCGAATGCGGCAATACATGGAAATGAATAAACCCTGGAAGAGACCATCACAGTTACAATGTGAAACTTGGATTATCCCAGCCACAACCCACAGACACAAGAATATTTATAACTAGGATATGCTGTTGGGTTTCTTGGTACAGTGTGGGGGGTTCAAATGTACAAATGGGATGCATAAACAGTTTTTAAATGCCCACCTGGTAGACTCTGAATTGCATTTAGTGATTCTCTATACCTCCACCAAAGCACTTGGCAGAATTCCCAAAGAAAGAAATTAGCAAATATGTTCACACCAGAAACTCAACTGTTGGGCTTGGCACTGTGGCCTAGTGGCTAAGGTCCTCACCTTGATCCCATATGGCCGCTGGTTCTAATCCCGGCAGCTCCACTTCCTCTCTATCTCTCCTCCTCTCAGTATATCTGACTTTGTAATAAAAATAAAATAAATCTTTAAAAAAGAAGAAGAAGAAACTCAACTGTTCATAACACACTTATCTCTGATGAGCTCATGTGTGTAACAACCACTCCTCTTAAAAATCTCCGGACTTGCTGGAGAGGACTGTATCAGAAATGTCCCAAACCAAACAAGTGTGCTAAAGACCAACAGAGCTCATTTTGAAAGACACTCACAGATCCCAGACAAGCTGTAAACACAGCTGACATCGCCAGGACACCGAGAAGCAAGGGAACCATGCTGCAGAAGCTGTCTTACCTCTTTCGGTCACCAAGTCTGTCATTCAGGAGATTGAGAAAACAGCGACTATCCTACAAAACAAGTCAAATGTTTTCATTAAAAATATATGTATATATCTTATTTAATACTACCCTGACCAGCACATACAGGTCAGTATGGGCTCCTGCCCAACTACATCCAGTAACATCATAAGGGTTCGGGATCATGTTAACTATTCTTTGCCATGAGAAAGAGGCTCAGGCCACAAGCAGATTCCCTTCCTCTGACTGTGAGGGTGACAACTGAGGAATACTTGGGAGTTCCAGAAGTTATTTGCACATTTGTATGTCACTGAGCCAGAAGAAGCAACAAGAGAATCACCACTTCCTGCCAGACCCCAGCAGGGTGAGCCTTTCAAGGATGAGTGGCCCAACTAAGAGCTGGGTGCCTTCAGGGGAGACAATTTCAGAAGCTAGATAATTAACGGATCCTGTATTTTCTTCACTTTCACAGCAAATGTGCCAGTGAAACAGAATAAATTCATGCCAGAAGCCCACGGGAGTGTAGGACCTTTCTATTTCTCTAAATCAGGTAGCTGGAACTCAAAGGCAAGCTTGAGATAGCCCTGACATGACGTCAACATCTCCATCTAGACCACAGGGAATCCTGGCAATGGGCTCAGAGCCTGAGAAAATAGAAACATTTAGATGTTAGAAAATCCTGAGGCCCAGAGTGATGGCTCCATGGCTAAAACTTGACCTTCCCAGCACAGGGATCCCATATGAGCGCTGGTTCATGTTCCACATGCTCCACTTTCCTCCCATCCAGCTCTCTGCCTGGGGTCTGAAAAGCAGTGGAGGATGACCCGAAGCCTCGAGACCTGCATTCACACTGGAGACCTGGAAGAAGCTCCAGGCTTCTGACTTTGGATTGGCTCAACTCCAGCCACTGTGGCCACTTGGGGCCTGAGCCATCAGACAGAAGATCATTCTGTTTCTCCACTTCTCTGTAAAATCTGACGTGCATTTCCAATAAAAATAAATAAATCTTAAAAGGAGAAAACTCTGGCTGTGTAGCTTTTGCCCAGAAGGGTACTTTTAGCCTAGATGCTGTTACTAAGGTTTTGCCTTATACTAAAAGCAGCAGCTTTAGGTGTTTTGTTTTTTTGGTTTTTTTTTAAAGAGGAGAGGATATGTTTTAGCCATGTGAGACTGAAGACAGATATACACAAAAGCCATAAGCTACTTCTTTGCCACTCAAAGGCAAAATCAAGGTGAGCCAGAAGTATAGAGAAGACCCTGAAAATAACCCTTCCTCTACATACAGATGGTGGGTGGACAGCTCAACACAACCACCCCACACGACTTGGCCACCAGAGCGAGCCCCACCCATGGGAGCCTGTCACCACCCATGGGAGCCTGTCACCACTTCTCCAGTTCCCCATCCCCCTACAAGTCCATTTACTGTTACTATTTTTATTTATTTATTTATTTGTTATTGGAAAGGTAGATACACGAGAGAAGCAACAGAGAGAAAGATTTTCCATCCACTGATTCACTCATCAAGTGGTCCCAATGGCCGGAGCTGAGTCAATCAAAAACCAAGAGCCAGGAGTTTCCTTCAGGTCTCCCACATTGGTGTAGGGTTCCAAGGCTTTGGATCATCCTTGACTGCTTTCCCAGGCCATAAGCAGGAAGCTGGATGAGAAGTGGAGTAGCTGGGAAACTAACTAGTGCCCATATGGGATCCCGGCACTTTCAAGCCAAGGATTTAACCACTAGGTTACCGCACTGGGCCCTACATGTCCATTTACAATTGCTCTCCTCATTCAAAACAAAACATTTTTTGCTTGATCCATGAAAATCACTTTGTCTGTAGTCTGTACCATCCCTGTTTGTATTGATGGATCCCTTTCCTTGGAAAACAGGGAGTTTAACAATTTCAGTGAAATCATATAAATGGAAGGAAAAAATTCCTCCCTAAGCCCAACTCATTGCCAAGAACTCAGGGGAGACTTCGCAACTGTTCGCTGTTAGGGCAGAACTCTCACCATCTCAAATTCTCGATCCTTAATGTCTTTGAAAGCTTCCGCAATGACGTTATCCTCAAACCACTGCTTGGCAAGTTCCTCCCTCGTTGTTCTAGTTGTCAACCTACACAAGGTTTCGAAAGCTGCAACCTGCTGGTCGTAATCTGGACATGAACACACAGCAGACATGGGTCACTCTGGACAAACGACACAACAAAGGAGTCCCAGAGACGGTGCTTGCTCTGACAAGTCCCATCTTGGTCGCTTCATGCCACACGAACTAACAGCAGAATGTATCCTGGGGTGGGACCCCCAGGCAAGCTGCAACTGACAAATCCTGGGAGAGAAATCTAAGAGATGTCAACAACATATAAATGAATAATATTTGTGGTTTTATGTTAGATATATTTAAAATTTTTAAAGGAAAGGGTTGGCACAATGGCAACACTGGCTAATCCTCTGCCTGCTGCCACTGGCATCCCACATGGGCACTGATTCATTTCCTGGCTGTTCCACTTCTGATCCAGCTTCCTGTTTATGGCCTGGGAAAGCAGTGGAGGATGGCCCAATCCTTGGGACCCTGCACCCACGTGGGAGACCCGGAAGTCCTTCCTGGCTCCTAACTCAAGATCAGCTCAGCTCCAGCTGTTGCAACACGTGGATGGAAGATCTGTCTCTCCTTCCCTCTATAAAAATCTGTTTTTTAATTTTTATTTATTTTTATTGCAAAGTCCGATATATAGAGAGAGGAGGAGAGACAGAGAGGAAGATCTTCCATCCGATGATTCACTCCCCAAGTGAGCCGCAACGGCCGGTGCGGTGCCGATCCGAAGCCAGGAGCTAGGAACTTCTTCTGGGTCTCTAGCAGAAGCCGTCCTTGACTGCTTTCCCAGGCCACAAGCAGGGAGCTGGATGGGAAGCAGGGCTGCTGGGATTAGAACCCATGACCATATGGGATCCCAGTGCGCTCAAGGCGAGGACTTTAGCCACTAGGCCATGGCACCAGGCCCAAAATCTGCCTTTCAAATTAAAAAAAATAAATATTTTTTTAATTCAAAGGAAGTTCATCAAAATAGCCATAAAATATTTGTTTAAAAAATAAAATTCTAAGGTCACTTATGATATTCACAATGGACTCTAAAACTGCATAGAGCAAAATACTTTCCATAGGACGGTACTTATATACATTAAGGGCCAAGGCACCTGGCCTGGTTAAGTCACTGTTGGGATACCCATATCTGATTTGCAGTGTTTTGGTTTGTATTCCAACTCTGCTCCTGATTCCAACTTTCAACTAACGCAACCCTGGGAGGCAGGAAGTGACGGTTCAAGGGACGAGGTCCCGGCCACACACACACAGGAGACCCAGACTGGGTTTCTGTTTCCCAGCTCTGGCTGAGGTGGGCACTTGAGGAATAAACAGGTGGATGGGAGCTCTCTGTCTCTGTCTCTCAAGCATTTTTTAAAATTGTGTTTTTAACTAATTTTTAAAATTTAAATTTAAAAAATAAAATTTTCAGCGCTTATGAAAATAGAAAATTTAGAAAAAGTTGCTTAGACATGGAAACTGTGAGTCAAGGAGAAATGAAATGGCCTGGGAACAAGGACACAGGGCACTCTTCTTCATTTTGACTCCATTTGTTTTCAAAAAGAGTATTTACGGTAGATGTGCCAACATACTAAAATTTAACAAAGTTGCATGGTGAATAAATATGCAATTCCTAATTATTCTTTACAGTGTTCAGTCTGTACCTCTCAAAATAAATTGAAAATCAAATCTCAATACCTGTTTTCAGAGTTTGACCATGATTCATCCTTCCTTCTCCCTGGGTCCCAAATGCTTAGAAAATCCCCTCCAGGGCCCAATATTTAATATAGTAAATATTTACATTCTTACCATCCACAGTTATGATGGTCCTTGCAAAGTCTTTCCTGAAACATTTAAATCAAGCACATTTACTGACAGGTACATCAAGTGGCAAAGTTACATCAAATGTATCATGCTGACAATATTTTTAAAATCAATCTGTACGTTTGAAATGACTTCAAATTCCCCTCACTGACTGTAATGTCAAAACTGTAACGAACACAGTCTCTCACTGGATGAGGTTACTCCTAAAAGTTGGTGGAAAACAGAACTAAAGGGTAGGTTTACTTGGCTGCAAAAAGAGATTCTTGCATATGGAAAGTTGTCTAAAAAGTTCACCAGAAGCACAGCTGGCATTATGACACAGCAGGTTAAGCTGCTACCTGTGACACCAGGTTGAGTCCTAGCTGCCCCACTTCCAATCGAGCTTCCTGCTAAAGCACCTAGCAGAGCAGCAGAAAGTGACCCAATGACTTGGGCCCCTGCCACTCTTGTAGCAAACCAAAATTCCAGCCCTGGTCATTGCAAACTTTGGGAATAAATTAGCAGATGGAACACTGATTAATCTCTCAAAAAATGTATTTTTTTTTTAAAGTTTGCAAAAAAGTGCCTGTTACAAAAATCTGTGGAAACGGTGCTGTGGTACTGTGGGTAAAGACCATTGCTGGCAGTATAGCATCCTTTTGGACACCCGTTCATGTCTCAGTTGCTCCATTTAACCTCCACCTCCCTACTGATCATCTGGGGAAAGTAGCAGAAGATGCCGCAAGTGCCTGGGCCCCTGTATGTATGTGGGAGATCTGGAAGAAGCTTCTGGCTCTTGGCTTCAGCCTGGCCCAATCCTAGCTGTTGTGGCCATGTGGGAAGAGAAATCAGTGGATGGAAGAGGTGTGAGTGTGTGTGTGTGTTTCTTTCTATGTAACTTTCAAATAAACAAATTAATCTCTAAGAAAATTCATGCATGGAATTTCCAGATTTTCACAACAAAACACATTCTATTTTTAAGTTCCATTTTCCACAAGCTTTTAAAGTACCTGTATATAATCAAGAATTTCAAGTCAAGTTTAACAACTGTGACACTAATCTTTCTTCCATGTTACAGTAACTCCCATTTTAAAGAAGAGATTTATTGCACCATCTTGTGATAGCCTAGTTTCTCATACGTGGATTGATCTGTTGCTACTCAACAAACAGCCCTAAAACAGCACCACTTCATTTTACACTTGCAGGTCTCACTTGTGCCTGAAAGTCCAGAACATTCCAGACTTTCCTGAACACACAGATAAGAAGGCAGCATGACCATAGGATTGTGATTTGAAAATTGAGAAAACATCAGAAAACATGAGATCTTCCAATCTCAACATATTAGATATCAGAACATCAATATTAACTCTAAACACATTGAAGATAGTGATTTCACTGTGTCAAATGAAAAAAAAAAGTGTTTTTGTTTGTTTTGTTTTTTAGGAGAAGTCCAGTGCAGAAATGATGAGTGACATGGTTAAACATGACATCAATGCATTGATGATCATTGGTCACCACCTGTACACTATGGTAAACTCACCAGCAACAGCTGTCCAGCCAATAAATGTTGGACTGCCACTGTCAGCCATTTAAAATCACATTTCACAATATTGTGCTAAATTTGCTCTTTCTGCAGTCACACATGACATCCTTCCTTCCAAATTTCACGCTGCAATGACTATGCAGGCATAGCGAAGTCACCCAAAATTCCACCACTTCAAAGCAATGCAAACTCCACGGCCTGTTGGGGTGGCGAACAGCTGGTAACCTAAGAGTCCATGCTCTCTGCAAAGCATCGCGCTGGCCACTGTAAGACTGTCTCACTTGACCTTCACAAGAACTTCACTGGGAAGTTACTGCCAACCCCAGTCTATAGGTAAGCAGCATGAAGGACAATGTTCAAGCTGCACTCCACCCACGGAAGTGGCAAAGGTAGGATTGGAAGCCAAGCAGTCTGGCCCCAGGACTTGCACTGTCAACATTCTTCCCAGTCACTGATTGAGCTCACATAAACAAAAGGAAAAAAAATCACGGATGGTCTAATAAAGCATTTCACCTTGCCTTGTAAAATCCAAACAACCCAGGCCTGGCGGCGTGGTCTAGCGGCTAAAGTCCTCGCCTTGAAAGTCCCGGGATCCCATTTGGGCGCCGGTTCTAATCCCAGCAGCTCCACTTCCCATCCAGCTCCCTGCTTGTGGCCCGGGAAAGCAGTTGAGGACGGCCCAAGGCTTTTGGACCCTGCACCTGCTTGGGAGACCCGGAAGAGGTTCCTGGTTCCCGGCATCGGATCGGTGCGCACTGGCCATTGTGGCTCACTTGGGGAGTGAAACATTGGGTGGAAGATCTTCCTCTCTGTCTCTGCTCCTCTCTGTATATCCGGCTTTCCAATAACAATAAAATCTATTTAAAAAAATCCAAACAACCCATAAAGAAATAAGAACACAGTCAGTCTGCATCTTCCTCGGTCCTCCCGCGTTATCTAGCACACACGGCAGGTGCACTGAGCCTTCACCAAAACCACGAATGATTGCACTCATCCGTGAGAAGAAAGGCTGAACCAACACCACCACAAGAGAGTTGCTCTTAACAACACCACGTACTTGAGGCTAAAGCCACTTAAGATGACATATGCTTTCTGACAAGGGGAGGCTTTTTCTCTCTTCCCGAGGTACAGCTTGCAAAATGAAGTTCAAAGTCCTCACGGCCTTCTCAGAATTGGGGAAGGCATTCACAGAAAAGAAAGAAAACAGAGACCCATGCGTAAGTTTCTTGGAAGCTGCTGGAGCACTTGCTGAAGTGAATGGCTGATCCTCCTTTCAGTCACCAGGAATCCTAAACTGAGGATGAAGGAATCCAACATCTGCATTTTCCCTGAAAGCATATTTTACAAGAATCAAATGTGTGCCAAAAAGAATTAGGGCAGCTAGTGGTTACTGTGTCCGTGTCCTACAGCACTTGATCTCAACTCCTTGTCATGCAGTCTGTGGGAGGCAGTCAGGGTAACTGAGTTGCTGTTGCCCTCCAGGGAGACCAAGCCCCAGCTGTCCTGGAAGTTTTGGGAGTGAATCAACAGATGGCAGATAGCTCTGCCTCTCCTATCTGGGGAGGAGGAGGAAGGAGAGGAAGAGAAACTGACAAATGTAGGGGCAACAGCAGCAGGGGAAAAAAACACAGAAGAGGCACCAGGAAAGCAGAGACCAAAGCAGGTGAGGCAGCAGCAGTAACAGAAACAGCGCTGCACAGCAGCTGTAGCAGGAGGAAGAGAAGCCACAGCAGATTCAGCACAAGCAAGAGGAGGAGGATGGCAGCAGAGCCGGCACACGAGGCAGCAGCTTACACAGAAGCAGGAAACGCCACAGCAAACTCTGCAGGTGCAGGCTCAGTACAAAACAGCAACACAGATGCAGTGGAAAGAACGGCAGGGGAAAAATAAGATGCCAACAATGACCAAGGAAATGACTGCCAAATGACATGGAAAGGCAAATCTACAAAAGCCATGGAATGATGAGGTCTGGCCATGAGACAAGATCAAGTCTGTGTTAAAGCCACTACCAGCAGGTGTTGTGGCACAGGAGTTAAGCCCTGGCACCTCAGGTCCATATTGGAATGCCCGTTGGAATCCCAGCCACTCTGCTTCCAGTCCAGCTCCATGCTAACAGCCCCGGCAGTTGAGACCATGGGGGAGTGAACCAGCAGATGGAAGAGGTGTCACTCTGCCTTTCAAATCAACAAACCTCTTGGGTGAGCACTGGTACAGCGAGTTACGTGGTCCCTTGTGAGACCAGCATTCATAACAGCTTGCCAGTTCTAGTCCCGGCTCATCCGCCTCTGATCCAGCTCCCTGCTAATGTACCTAGGAAGACAGCAGATGCTGGCCCAAGTGCTTGAGGTCCTGCTACCCATGTGGGGAGCAGGAGGAAATCCCAGACTCCCGACTTTATCCTGGCCCAAACATAGCTGTTGCAGTCATTTTGGGACATGGAAAATCAATTGATCTCTCTCCCATCCCTGGTGTGTGTAACTCTACCACTCAAATAAATTTAAAAGTTCCAGGCCACATATGTATGAATCATGCAGATATCCATGAAGGAAAATGGAACAAGCAGTATGACTCTTCCCTGTCATCATACCTAAAGCAAAACTGATTTCTGATTTCTACACCAACTAAGAATGTGCAGTTCCTTGTACAGTTTCATTTATCATTACTACTATTATTGTTATCATTTTCTGATACAGTTCCATAGGCCCTAGGACTTCCCTTACTCCCTCCCCAAATTCCCTCCTCCCACAAGTTCTACTATATTATTACTATAGCACAGTTCCTCATAAACAGTCATATGTCCATCATTGCGGGCATGGACAATGGCAGAGAGTCCCACATCCTATTGTCAAGAAACAGTAAACAGTTTCATTGGGAGTCCATCTTTGGAAGTAGAGATGCATACTGCAATACATCCTCACATCTGGATAAGACAGTCTCCATTACAGTTACTATACATCTGCTTAAATGAAAAGCCACAATACAAAATCAACAGGAAGAAATAGAAATTTACAATGCTATGAAGTTAAATAACACGCTACTGAATGACCAATGTGTTGAAGAGAAAGAAAATCAAGAATATTCCTTAACAAAATGATGCTATCGTATGATCTATAAGTCATTGAAGAATTTAATGAGGGGAAAGAAAAAGTGTTTTGAAGAGATGGAATTAAAAAAAAAATCAAAATCCATGAGATATAGTTTCTGTTAATCTTTCTTGGTGATATGTCTTCTGTATGCAACAAATAGATGGGTTTTGTTTCTATAATCCAGTCTGCTAATCTATGACATTCGATTGATGCGTTTAAGCCATTCACATTCAGGGTTAATATGAATAGGTGGTAATTTGATTCTGTCATTTTAGCAATGGGTTGTTCATTTAGTCTACTGTTGTTATTTTACTGAGATGTTCTTCACATTTGCCTTTGATTTTGGTGGGTGCTATTTCTCTTCTCTGTCAAGAGACCGTCTTTAAGTACCCTTTGTAGGGCAGTTTTGAAAGAGGTATATTCTTTTTACTGTGGAAGAACTGTATTTCATTTGCAAAGACAACAGAAAGTTTTGCTGGGTAATCCTGGGCTATTTTTTGCTTTTAGAATCTGGAATATGTCACTCCATTCTCTTCTGGCCTGCAGAGTTTCCTGTGAGAGGTCTCCTGTGAATTTAATTGGCATTCCTTTATATGTCAGTTGATTTGTTCATGTGCACATTTAACGGTCTTTTCCTTATGTTTGATTGAAGAGAGCTTGATTATCATGTGTCATGGTGAAGATCACTTTTGGTCAAGCCTGTTGGGAGTTCTGTGTCTCTCCAGGATGTTGTTTCCCAATTCTTACTCTAGATTAGGGAAATTTTCCCTGATTATTTCATTAAATACATTTTTTAAAGATTTATTTATTTTATTACAAAGTCAGATATACAGAGAGGAGCAGAGACAGAGAGGAAGATCTTCCGTCCGATGTTTCACTCCCCAAGTGCGCCGCAACAGCCAGTGCATGCCGATCCAATGCCAGGAACCAGGAACCTCCTCCAGGTCTCCCACGCAGGTGCAGGGTAAAAAAGCCTTGGGCCGTCCTCAACTGCTTTCCCAGGCCACAAGCAGGGAGCTGGATGGGAAGTGGAGCTGCTGGGATTAGAACCGGCGCCCAAATGGAATCCCGGGACTTTCAAGGCGAGGACTTTAGCCACTAGCCCGTGTCACCAGGCCCCATTAAATACATTTTTAAACCCAACTTCTCTTTCTGCACCTTCTGGGAATCGCATAACTCTTATACTTGACCTTTCAATAGTGTCTTTCAGTTCTTAAATATTTTTTTAGCTTGACCCAGCTCTGCTTCCAGCTTTTTGCTTGTTTCCTTCTGGAGACAAGAAATATCTTCCAATTCTGAGATTCTTTCTTATGCCTCCTTCATTCTATTTTGGAGACTCTCCACTGTACTTTTTATTCACTCCACTGCATTTTTCATTTCTGATATATCAGCTTTCATTTGATTCATTTCCAGTGACATATTCCTTAAATTCCTTAAACTATTAAAGTATTACATGATTCTTGTTGTTGATAAGAAGTTTCATAACAAGTGTTTTGAATTTTGTGTTCCCCATTTTCTCGATATCTTCCTCAGTGAACTCTGAGGTTGGCTAAGGGTTTTGCTCCTTTACAGGAGAGTATTCAGTAATATTCATTGTGACTGTGGCTCCAATTTTGCTATTGGTCACTGTACTTCTGCTTCCTTGGGACAGGTTTCTACACTCTGTCACCCACAGGTCTGCAATTTGATTTTATTTATTGTGGTTGGCACACATCTCTTTGTTTGCAGTTACTTGGGCCACTTTTTCCACCAAGTTCCAACTCTGGGTTCTCATGTTAGACATCTACCATGGTCTAGACAGCCCCAGCTCCTGGCTCACCACTCTCCACCTTCTGTGATACTGTGCTGAGGCTGCACCGTTGTCTGTACAACCTTTCTTCCACTTCCGGTTGGAGCAGGTCCTAGGATTAGGGAGACACCAGGTGTCCTATATAGCTAGGTTGATGGTGGTGCTAATCTTGCCAGAACCTGTTGGTCTTAGGTCTGAGGGCCACACAGACCTGTTTTGACCCATATGCCATAGTTGGTATTATTTTCCTGTGGGACCCGTGCAATGCACTGAGCTCAGTGAGTTCTCTCCCAGCTCTGCACATGCACAGCTCACTGCTGTCACTGCAGTTGTAAAGTTTTTCCACACTGTTCAGATTTGTGCCTGATGTGTCACTACTAGAGTTCTTGATCTGCTGGTAGTCAGGACTGAGTTCTAAGCAGACCTGTCTTGGGTGGAACCTGTAGGATGCCACATTGTTGCAGTTCACTGAGCCAGAATGAGTTCATCCCAGCTCAGTGCATGCACAGTGCTGTCCTATCACAGCCTTTGCCTTCCTATACAAAATGCTGCCTGCTTTGGCTCTAGCAGGCAGACTAGGCCCTGAAGTCCATGTTGTTCCCACACTGCCTGTCTGGAACCTGCCACTCTGTTTCTGCTCCTGGTGAAATCCAACAGATCAGTAGACAGGCAGTTCTTTGGGTTCACCTCCTGAGCTCTGGGGACATGCCCCTTCCCACCTTGTTGCCAGTTGAGTTCTCACTGCAGGTGCAGTTCAGGTCACCGCTGGCTGAGTACTGCTGGGGTATCAGTCACTGCCACACCACACTGTTGTATATGCTGCTTTCCTGTGTCTGTCACTCTCCAGGTGCTCCTCTGCTGTCATTCTGCCTTCTCTTATTTCCTGGAATGTGTCCTCTCTCCTTAACATCGGCTAACATTTCTCTGTTTAAACATGTCCTTACCCTATTCTGCCATCTTGATTCTCCCTAGTTTCCTTTTGTTTTTCCAAAATACTTATTTTGAGGCCAGTGCTATGGCTCAACTGCCTAATCCTCTACCTCCAATTGCCAGCATCCCATATACGCATTGGTTCATGTGCTGGCTACTCCACTTCCCATTCAGCTCTCTGCTTATGGCCAGGGAAAGCAGCAGAGAATGGCCCAAAGCCTTGGGACTCTGCATCCACATGGATGATCCAGAAGAAACTCCTAGCTTCTGGCTTTTAAATATATATGTATATATTTTTCCATTGGAAAGGCAGACTTACAGAGAGAAGGAAGATGTTTCACTCTGTCTCTCCATCTACTGGTTTACCTTCCAAAAGGCCACAAGAGCCTGAGCTAATCCAATACGGAGCCAAGAGCTTCTTCCAGGTCTCTCATGTAGGTGCAGGATACTAAGGCTTTGGGCCATCATCTGTTGCTTTTCCAGGGCATAAATAAAGAGCTAAATAGGAAATGGAACAGCTGGGACAGTGCCCGCATGGGAATTTGGTGCTTGCAGGTGAAGGGTTAGTGTGTTGAGCCACTACACTGGCCCCACAATTTCCTGTTATTTCCATATGCTTCTTACATTTGTGTATTACAATAAAAATTAAGATTGTGCAAGGGTTTAGTCTGACAGAGAAGCAGATAGCAGCAGCAGTGTGAAAGTGCTCCCATCAGTTGGTTCATTCTCCAACTGTCCACTCACTCCAAGTCTCTTTACATGAATATTGGGGCTACAAATGTCCAAATACACAATGGAAAATACTTTTTCTGCCAATTTTTAAAGACCACAATTATCATTTAGGAAGTTCACAAAAAAAATTAACTTGAAGATATGTGGAGTCCACTGACAGATGGTGAAGACCTCTGACAAACACAGCACAGCTGGTAACAAGTCTGAAATCCCCCGTGACCAGACATCGTCAATAACCACTCTTGAACATGAAAATCAAAAAGGTGTATCACACAAAAAGAATGTATCTGTTGCAAGAGGTCCCCAGTTTCTGAAATGGTCCAATGTTTTAAATATACCTTGGAGTTCATAATAACTGAAAGTATCAAAATCGTCTTTTCTGTGAGCCACGTTGGAAAAAAAAAAAATCAACCACCTAGTCCCCAGTTTCCTTTTCTAGAATCCTTACCTTTATACTCTTAAAGGAGGAAAGCAGCCAAAGCAAATTCAGGTCAAGTCAGCAACAGCTACACTGGCCTGGTTTTCCTCTTGGTCTGCCTCTAGGTTTGAGTAACTGTGGTGGCATGAGGAGGGCTTTGTGGCAGATGGCACTTCAGTGGCCACATGCCAAAGAGATTACCCAGAAACAGGAGAGCTGAGACGGCCAAACTTCCCAATCCATCCTCTCAGGACCTACCAGCCCCCGGTGCTGCCTCAGTGGGAACCACAGCACTGACCATGCTGCTGGTGTGCAATGACCAACCTGGTTTTTCACGACTTGAACAAAGCTTAGCAGCCATTTAGCGACAGCAGCAACTACAAACACAACCAGGCAAATAAACAGGTTTTCACAACAAAATGTATTTCAACACTATCATATGCTTTCTCAATAAATTCAAATATATTTAACCCCACTTTCAATAGTCTCTGTATTGTAATATTAATTAAAATAGGTAGCCAATTGGTAGCTAATAATAGACTTACCTTTTCTACTGCATCTGGAAATAACCTAATAAAAAGAAAGGTTTCAGCTATTATTCTAAAGCAGCATTCTAAACTGTAACGTTCATGTTAGTAGAGGGTGCCCTCATAGGCAGAGGGTGCCCTTAAAGAACTTTCGAGAAAGCTTACGTGAACCTCAGCCTCCTGAATACAATGAGCAAGTGGCTATTTGTACATATGTAAATAAGCCATTTTTCTTTTAACACGGACATGTGTGTTGATGTACAGTTATTCTTTAAATGATACTCTGATAATAAAGTCTTTTAATGAAACGCACATCTTACAGAAATTCAGGCTTTGAAAATAATCTCGAGGGGCCAGCACTGTGATGTAGCATGCTCCCCCACCACCTACAGAGTGGCCTCCTGGATGGCAGCTGTTCTGAGTCCTGGCTGCTCCACTTCTGATTCAGCTCCCTGTGAATGCGCCTGGGAAAGCAGCAAAGGATGGCCCAGGTGCTTGGGCTCCTGTACCCGTGGAAGAGACCTGGATGAAGCTTTGCTATTCCTGTCCACTTTCAAGGGGGCATGCACAGTGAAGTTCCCCAGAGCCTTACCATAGCAGTGTCCAGGAAGTCTTCTGTCGCACTGATCAGAGATACATCTGAGACCAGGTCTTCCATGGTCAGAAATCCTGTCATCCTCTCAAACCAGGAAACTATGTAGCCGAGACAGAAAAGGCAGATGGAACCACACAGGACTGAGTAATTGCAGCCTAGTCAATGAAAATTCTCTAGGAGATTTTCTCAGGCGACCAGAATGGGACTAAAGCTCCTCTTCCCTGCACATGTCCAGGTAGGCCTGGCTCTCACATCTGCCATGCGGAAGACTCATCATGGAGCCAGAAACCTCCAGGAGCCTCCTAAGCTCTCGGGTTCTCAGCAGGAATTGAAGACTTAGCCAGGATGGATGCCAGAAAGCTCCAGAAGGGACTGGCAAGACAGGACTGAGCTCAACGGATCTTCCCAACACAGGGGGAAACGTGCAGAAAGCAACCTGTCAACGGAGATGCAGAACTGGGAACGGCTCCACCCAGTGCCACCCTGATGGCACTCAATGGGCCCAGGCCTGGCTACCTTTCTTATGTCAAACACAGCTGGCTAAAACAAGGTTTGACTTTTCATAGAAATATATATTCGATTTCATATTAAGTTGCTAGGATGGGAATAATTTATAACAAACTTTAAAAAAAAGACTTATTTTTACGAAAAAGGCAGACATGGAGAGAAGGAGAGACAGAAAGAAAAATCTTCCAACTGTGGGTTCATTCCCCAAATGGCCCCAACAGCAGAAACTGAGCCATTTGGAAACCAGGAGCTGCTTCTGGGTCTCCAGCTGTCCTTCTCTCTGCAAATCTCCATTTCCAACAAAAATATCAGTAAGTCAGAAAAAACAAACAAAACTTCTGTCACCTTCCTAGAATATATTTACTCAATAAAGCAAAGGCCATCTGAAGACCATTTTTTGCTGAGACAGGTCAGAAGAGTAAACGGCTCTTGTTGAGCAGGAGTTTGGATAAACAGCTCCTTACAGAGCCTTGAACACTGCATTTCAGAATCAAGCACCCTGCTGAACATCACAAACAAGCCTCAATGGGAACTGGTAAAAGCTGGCACTATCTGAAAATTCCCTGATCCCAGACCCAGGAAATCAAAATTGCTGGTGACAGAGCCCAGGCAATGGTTAACTCTCTCCACGTGACTGCTGACTGTAACATAGGCAAGGTCTGAGACATTTCCTGCATTTACATCAGAAAAACCTTCACTTTAGATTCAATCACCTGGGAGCCTAGAGCTGTGGCACACTGGGTTAAGCCACTACCTGCGGTGCTGGCATCCCAACTGTTCTGCTTCCCCTGTCTCCCTGTCACTACACCTGGGAAAGCAGCAGAGGATGGACCAAGTGCCACCTGCTTGGGAGACCCAGCAGGGATTCCCAGCTCCTGCTTTTGCCCTGGTCCAGCGCTGGCTGTAGTGGTATCAATCAACAGATGAAACATCTTTCTTTGTGTCCCCTCTGGCACTTTGCCTTCCAAATGCATGAATGCCTAAGTCTGTGGGCACACTGAGGTAGATGCGGGCAGCCAAGAGACCTTAGAATTTCTCACCTCTTGTGCAAGAAGCCAAGAGAAATAACTCCCTCAGGACATTCTCTCTCCCCTGCACCCCCGTCAGGGTCCCTCAGGAGACAGCCAACAACCATCTCCATCCCTTGGCACCACTGTAGCCTGGCAAGGAGTGGCACACCTTCTCTCTCTACTCTTCCAACCCTCTTCCCCTGTGGACAGAGGAGGGAAGGCAGGAACATTTTTCTCAGCCATCCCACTGCCCCCCAAACCCAACCCTCTCCATCCTAATCAAAAGTCCACAATGGTCTGCAACCTCCTCACCTTTGCAATAAATATTAAAATTTAGAAATGCAAGTGGTATCCCAATAGCAAGAAACATAATTATGTTCCAAATCATCCACTGTCTATAAAAAATATTACTGAGTCCTTTAGTGCGTTAAAGGAAACAAAATGGTATGTTTAATTCAAAGCTCAGAGAAACATTTTTGGTGCGATGATGTCCAAAAATCAAAAGAATTGAATCATCTGTCTTCTGAAACTATATTTTCTCCATCCTTAAATTCATGATTAAAATTCCATGCTCTTTTATGTTAATGTGATCCAACTTACCCCAGGACCTCCCCTCAAGAAGTGACCTCAACTGAGGGAGGTCAGTTCTTAATAAAAAACAAAAAAACAAAATTTGAAAGAGTAACAGAAGCAGGGACACACACACACACACATGGACAGCTCTCTCTCTCTCTCTCTGAGAAAATAGCTCCTTCTCCTTGCTTCTCTCCCCCCCCTCCCACCCCCAGAAAGCTGCTGCGCTGGCAAAGCTAGAACTGGATCCTGGTTTCCCACAATGGGGTGCAGTGGCCCAAACACTTGGGCCATCTGCTGCTGCTTTTCCCAAACACATTAGCAGGTAGCTGGATTGGAAGTCGAGCAAATTGGTGCCCGTGCTTGGCATTACAGAAGGTGGCAAGCACTGTCCACTATCCCATGAAGCTATGCTTTAAAATACCTCGGTTCAGCACAGTGTGATAGCTCAGTGGTTACATCCTGGCCTTGCAACCGCCAGGATCCCATAAGGGTGCCGGGTGGTATCCTGACTGCTCCACTTCCCATTAGCTCCCTGCTTGTGGCCTGGGAAAGCAGTACAGAACAGCCCAAAGCCTTGGGACCTTGCACCTGCATGGGAGACCCAGAAGAAGTTCCTGGCTCCTGGCTTCGGATCAGCTTAGCTCCGGTCATTATGGTCATTTGGGGAGTGAACCATCGGATGGAAGATCTTTCTGTCTTTCCTTCTCTCTGTAAATCTTCGCAATAAAAAAAATCTTTTTTAAAAATAAAATACCTTGGTCACCACTCCAGCTCTCCCCGTCAAAAACTATTTTTTGTCACCATTCCATCTCCCTCCCCACCATATATTTGTTGAATACAGATGTGGCAAAGAGGGGATACAGATGTGGCAAAGAGGGGATACAGATGTGGCAAAGTGGGGATACAGATGTGGCAAAGTGGGGATACTGATTTCTTCTCTGATTTGGTCTCCATGGGACAGAATAATGTAACACAACTAAACCCACCCTAATCCTTCAGGTTACCCAGAGCTTCAAGCAGTGACAAGGTGACACTTATCTTTGGGATCAGTCCCTGCTGAATTAGTAAAGGCTCATCTTCTTCAGGACCATCCATGAAGAACTGCCGAACACAGGTGAGCAGCAGGGAGATATGCCCAAAGGCATGCTCATCCAGCTCCTAGGCAGGAGACCACACTGCGTCACCACTCACGTCGGCAGTTCAACGCAGGTACTTTGGGCACACCAGAAAGCAAAACATACTTGCCTTATTGATGGAGCTATCAAGCTTTTGTAAGAGCAGACGACTGTATTTTTGAGGGGAATGGCTCTCTTTCTGTTCAAAGTATTCTTTGATTTTCTGAAATCTATTACCATCAAATGCATCGGTAATGAGTGACTGAAGCTGGAAAGGCAACAGTGTGCAAATTACTCCTCACCCCAGAACATTCTATAATATCTCTAGTTCATATTATCTGTGATAATTCAATGTGAAATAGAGGTCAGCATGGAACAGTGTTGAATAGGAGGCAATCACGTAACAAGTGATCGAAGTTTCTCGGCTTGTTAATACTCAAAGGCAGCAGAGAGCCTGTCCCGTGATGCTGACACACCCTAAAGTTGGAGACCCACTTGACTGGAAACATGTGATCCTACAGGTGAAAATTCTTAGCAATGCTGGCAATCTTATAACCCTAAAATGCTCATAAAGTCACACAAATGATCCTAGTAGAAAAAAATTAAAATTCCATTACAAACAATGGAAGCTGATGAATTCACAAATTGGCCATTTTGAGATTGATTTGTTTTCCAACTAAACATTATCCAAGACCTGTTTTAAGTACATACACTTGTGTAACATTCTTAACTATCACCTCTAAAGGATGCCTGGAGCTGAGGTCAAACCTCCGGAGAGCACCCAGCGGGGCCTCCTACTCTCATCCTCTACCTCCTATCCTGCAACTCCTATCCTCTACCTGGCAGCCCCAGTCCTGCCTGCTGAAAACTCTACCATGGCTGTCCCTCCTCTCAGAATCAACCTAAACCTTTGGCTGTCATCTGCAGGTCTCTGCGTGGTCTGATCTCTGGCTGACTTCTAGGTCAACCCTCCCTTGCTGCCGAGTCCTCGGATAAGCCAAGCCCTTCCCAGCACAACTGTTCCAAGGCCAGGCTGCAGTCTCCCTGCCCCTTTCCCTGTGACTGGTTCCTCCCCATCTCAGCTTGTCAGGTAGATCTTCCAGGGCTACCCGTTGTAAAGGAAGCCAGTGCCTCCTTGCATCTCCAAAGCTTTCCCATTCTGACACCTAATTCCTCTTGGCTGGGAACCTGCCTCCCTGACTCTGCCACAATCATGTGGGCAAGCACTGCTTGAGCTTGGTTCATTTCTGGCTGCTTACATCCAGCACAGCACTAAGGCACAGGATCCTGCAGCCTAGGGCGCTCAGGGTGGCTGACGGTGAAAACTGACCAGAAGCGTGGATACACTGGATGGGGGAGATTCAGGAAAGGATAGATTTCTCTGCTTCTGGCTTGAGAACTGAAGGGACCATTGTGCTGATGGCCCCTGGGGAACAGGGAAGGGGCTGGAACTCACCCACACAAACAACAAGAAACAGTCTTTACCAAGAAAGCAGCTTGTGAAAAAAAAAAGACTTAAACATTCAAAGAATCCCACTTCAAAGTTTTTTTTAAGCCTTCTATTGTTTCCCTCAACACAAAATTTTAACTGTACGTTCCATTTCTTTCAGGTCAGAGTAAAACAGCATTTCAAAACAAAACTTTACAAATACAGCACGAAGATTACCAGCAAAGTGCATCCTAACTGAACAAGTTTACAAAAAAAAAAAGCCAAACTCCATCGTGCCGATAAAGCACAACTGTTTAGAACCAACCATTGTCAAATGTCAGGTTGCAAAGTACAAACTAAACAAAGGGTCTCTACTCAGGAGTCTGTTTTCTGTACAAATGTAAACAACACCGAAGGGCTCCCATACTGAAAATTTCAAGAATCAAACCACAAGAGAAATGTCCAGAAATTTTGGTAATTGTCTGAGCTCTCTATTTTTTTTTTTTTTCAGGAAACAAGCCCTGGTTTTGCAACACCTTACCACCACATTAAAAAACTCCATGTTCCCTGCTCACTTCACCCTCACAATGGAATTGGAAAGTGTGAGACACACAGTATTTTAAAGTCCACTTTGAAGTCTAGACAGAGGTAACGGTGCTACTTCTTGAACTTGACCAAAAAATTCCCCAACGGTGTACTTTTGTCATATTCTATCACCACTATTTATGAACGCGAAAACAAGGGATATGAAGTCAAAGACCCAAATCCAGACTGACTTTTTCACCAACGGAGTATTCTAATTAACGCCAATTAAACGAATGTTGCAACTCGGGCAGAACCGCACCGCGGGTGCCTTAGGAGGTCTTCACTTAGTCGCAAAAGTTTTCTGGAGTCCCAGCGTTTGGGACCATGGGTCTGGACCCGGAGAGAGCGACTTGAAAAAATCTGCCCGGTCGCTTTCTAACTTGAATCCCCCCCTTCCGGAGCGCTGTAGTAGCAAGGAACTAGATCACCATTCCGCCGCCACCCAAACACTCAGATTAAACCTAAGGAGCTTGAAGCCGCAGACCGGACCCGCTGCCCCATCCCCTGAGCTCAGAGCCTCCCCGGCAGCTTAAAACTCAGCCCGCCAGGCTAGTGGCCGAGAGACCAGGGCTCAGTGGACTCGGGTTCCACTGGGGTCACTCACCCGCGGCATTGTGCCCCTCCAGCCCGACGCTGGCCTTCCTTGGTCCCTGGTCCCTGGTCCCCGGCTCCTGGCCCCGGGCGCGCAGCTCACCTGAGCGCACACACCTGCGCTATTCTCCATTCCACCTCCCAGGAGTCGGGCGGGTGGAGGACGCTGAGTCGCAGGTGTCTGGATTTAGAGCTTCTCCAGAAATACTAGTTGATGGACAGGCCGCTGAAACCTACAAAAACTCCGATTGAAATCAAGACACATGCGCGCCTAACTCAGGTCGGGAACCCTGGGCGCGCGCTCACAGGCGCACCCACAGAAAATGGTGATTCCTGGAACAGGAACTCGGTGAAATCTTTCCCTCCTATGCGGAATTACGAAGCCAGAGCTGGTGAAGCGTTTTCTCTACGCGTCAAAGCCCTTAGAGCTGATTTTTGTGCCCTGATTGGAATGGATCCAAGCTACACTCTTTCCCTGCCAAGAACCAGGCCTGCCCCTAAAATTACAACAACGCTCCCGAGACCATAGAGATATTTTCATTTTGCTTTGCTTAAATGCCCTTCTGCGTGAGTGGCAGAAAAGGGGTGTTTGAAAAAAAAGACACGTGAATACAGTAGCAAAAAAATAAAACTGCAGTTTGAGTTTTAAAAAATGTACTTTTATAGGAAAGGCAGATTTACAGAGAGAAGGAGAGACAGAAGGATCTTCCATTTGTTTGTTCACTCCAAAAATGACCCCGAAGGGCAGAGCTGAGCTGATTCGAAGCCAGGAGCTTCTTCCAGATCTCCCATGTAGGTTCAGGGTCCCAAGGACTGCGGCCATCCTCTAGGCTTTCCCAGGCCACAAGCAGGGAGCTGGAAGAGAGTTGGAACAGTCAGGACAGGAATCAGTAGTGTCCTGGTGCTTACAATTGGAGGATTAGCCAATTGGGCCATCATGCCCACCCTCAAAGTTTGTTTTCTTTCTCTCTCTCTCTTTCCTTCCTTCCTTCCTTCCTTCTTTTTCCTTTATGATTTTTCTTTTTAAAAATGACGCTTCCACTGGAAGTACCCCTTGAGTAAAAATCAACAGACACTGTTACTAGATGCTGTGCTATTTCATGCAGTGGCATGTACATGCGTCCACATCAAAAGCTATAGAGGACGCAACTGGAGTCTCCTTTAGTCAACACAGGCTTCCCCTCACACTTTCAGTGTGATCCTTGGGCTGTCTTTCCCAGGTACTAGTGTGGGAAGAGGGATTGAAAGTAGAGCAGCTTGGACCCAAAGCAGCACCTGCACGGGATGTTGATGATGCCGATGGTGGCTTAGTCCTTGAGGCCACGTCACCAGCTCTATCATCAATTATTTTCAGATAAGGTTGGGGGCATGATTTGGGGAAAATGTATTTTATGTATTGTTTGGAACTCTACAGTAGCAATACATGCAAATCTTCAGGGGACAGTAAAATATAATAACTATTATTAATTACATTTTTACTTTGATCAGCTTCCTTTTTTTTTACCAGACATTTTATAGCAACACAGAATTAGATGCTCTTACTGTTCTCAAACAATACACAGGAGAATTTGTATCTTTAGTAGATTCTTAGGACGCATTTAGAAATCGAGTTTTCTTTACGTTAAAAGGTTTCATTTTGGGGGCCCAACGCGGTGGCCTAGCGGCTCAAGTCCTCGCCTTAAACGTGCCAGGATTCCATATGGTTCTAATCACAGCAGCCCCGCTCCCATCCAGCTCCCTATTTGTGAACTGGGAAAGCAGTTGTGGTCACTTGCGGAGTGAATCATAGGACAGAACATCTTCCTCTCTCTTCCTCTCTGTATCTCTGACTTTCCAATAAAAATAAATAAATCTTTTTTGAAAGTTTGATTTTTGAAGGGTGAGTATCCTGTAGTCACACTCTGAAAGGGGTGAGCCAATAAACCTAACCAGGTTTGCACAAGATCAGAAGCTAATTTTCATGCTTTTTCAGTGGTAATTATAAGTGACTTTCTGGAGTTATTTTCAAGC
This sequence comes from Ochotona princeps, assembly GCF_030435755.1. Classification (NCBI taxonomy): domain Eukaryota; kingdom Metazoa; phylum Chordata; class Mammalia; order Lagomorpha; family Ochotonidae; genus Ochotona; species Ochotona princeps. Next base: position 110,575 of record NW_026699374.1, read on the forward strand.
CACTTATGGATGTAAAGTAGCACATTTACCAAAATAACGATATTTTTAAAAATTTCAAGGCAGGAATGTTAATCTAACTTTGGAAGACAACACAAAAGCCGCGGGAAGGCTGAGGCGGCAGAACCCGGCACAGTCCAGCAGCAAAGACAAGAAAGACAAGGCGGGTGGGGCGAAACCTCCCACCCCCCGCCCCAAGGAGGAGACTGGTGCCTTCCCTGCTGCCTGGACTAGCTGAGAGAGACCTTAAGCAGAAACTCTGAGTAAAGCCAAGGGGCAATAGAGTCCCCGGGACGTGCGATGTTGAGAATGAACCAAGCTTTGTTCCCCCGCCTTCCGGATTTTTTTTTCCCGTTGGTGAGCACAACTTCGCTGCCTCTGGAGAGCTGCTCTGAAAGCTAGCCAACTAAGCAGGCTTGCCTGTGCCCTTGGCTGGACCGCGTGGACCGCGCGGATAATCCCGCGGATAATCCTTCATGGTCTCAGGCTGATGCGCGCCTGAGACACATTTGCTTCCCCCACACCCGCCAGCTCCTAGCTGGCGGCCCCCCACCCCGGCGCATCCCAGGGAAAGCAGTGTCTGAGTTTGGAGCTGTGCTGGTTCCAAATTGCCTCCTCTAGCAGTGACGCACAGCAAGGGGTCGGCTCTCTCTGCCTAGGGCTGCAAAAAACAATTGGCTTTGTCCCCTCGTGGCATGGATAGGGGCTGCAGGCATGCAGCGCCCCCTCCCTTTCCCTTCAGCTTGGGCTTTCTAGCCGCGCAGCCCCCCACACCTCCCCTCGTCGCCGCTGCTGCTGGAGACCCTCAGGAGCCGCGGTGAGGGTCATCGCTGCTGCTGGAGAACCCCAGCACCCGAGGCGAGGGTCCCAGCTGCTCCTGGAGATCCCCTCTCGGCGCGGGGGAGGGTCTCCTGCCCTGCTGCGCCCCCTCCGCTTCCCTTGCACCTGGGCTCTCCAGCTGCCCAGTGCCCCTTCCATTCCCCTGGCAGCACAGCTGGGCTCTCCAGGAGTGCAGCGACCCCTCCCCTCGCCACTGCTGCTGGAGTCCCATGGGAGCCGCAGCGAGGGTAGCTGCCACTGCTGGAAACCCCCCCGCACCCGAGGCACCTGGGCTCCAATACAGGACAGGACCCTGTCTACCGTGTTCCGGGGAAAAGACCGGGGTCCAGTCTCCTGGGTCCAGGAGACAACGTGGCCCTGTCTCCAGTTCCGGAGAGAGGACCAGGGCCCTGTCTCAGAGTTCTGGAGAGGACCAGGGCCTGTCCAAGGTGTCAGGGGGAAGACCGGGGCCCTGCTTCCTGGGGTCTGGAGAGAGGACCAGGCCCTGTCTCGCGGGGTCCAGAGTGAGGACCGTGGCCCTGTCTCCCGTGCTCTCTAGCCACGCCGCGCCCCCTTCCCCTCCCTTTGTGGCAGTGGTCTCCACCTGCGCGGGGAGAGGAATCCCCTCCTGGCAAGGCTGGGGTCTGAAGCTGCGCCACGCCCCGCCCCCTCCCCTCCCCTAGCCGCGTGGCTGGGTGTTATTGTGGGTCGCTCTGACTAGGCTGCAGCTCCCACTGGTATATGTGAGGGCCTAGTATGTGCTGGGCAGAACCAGGCTGGACTGCAACAGCCATTGGTCCCAGTTTATGTTGGGCCTGAAAACAGAACCAACCCAGCAATTGCAACCACCAGCTGATCCAGGAGATGGACTGTGCCGGGCCCTGTGCTTGCTAGAACATATGAGAATCTGGTCTATAAATACCTCACAATTTCTTTGGGGTTCTCCCCAATCGAAATGCTGGACTCAGAGCCCTGGCCAAGAAAAGACAGAAGAAAGAACAAGTCAATCAACCACCTCAGCTCTATGTTGCCAGCGAAATACTGGGCAAATGAAGACTCTATGACTATGTCAATCAGTGGATTCTTCAACAACCCCCTCGTGCTTAGAGTGGTGAAAATGGCAGTGATTCATAACTGATGAACTATTAAAACCACTTGAGCAAGGATCTCAGAGCATGCCCCACATCCGGGACTTGGGGTGGGTGGGAAACTGGGAGGGGCTTCTCCCTCAATAACCCCCTTTACCTCAGATACAAGAAGGAAACAATATGGACATAATAGTCTTACCCACCTCCCTATAGCTCCTGAACCTTGTTACCGTAATTAACTATGTAAAGATTGTCAACAATATAATTTTCAAAAATAAATAAAAAAATGCAAAAAAAAAAAAAGAAGAAACGAGTTCACTCCCAGCTCAACTTATGCTCAGTCCTTTCCCTTGCTTTTGTCTCCTTACGCAAAATGGCGCCCAATTCGGCTCTATGGGGCTGACTGGGCTGTGAATCCACCCTGTTCTCGCACTGCCCATCTGGGATCTGCTGCTCTGTCTCTGCTCCTGGTCAAATCAAATGGACCAGCAGGACGGCCAGTTCTTTGGGTTCACCTCCCAAGTTCCCAGTGCAAGTCCCTTCCCATCTATTTGCTGGTGGAGTTCCGATTACCGTCAGCTGAATGCCGCTGGAGTATCCATCACTGCAACACCACACCGTTGTGTCTGCTGCTTTCCTGTGTCTGTCAGTCTCCAGGTATCCCTCTGCTGTTGTTCTTTTCTCTATTTCCTGGAATGTGTCCTCTCTGCTTCATCCTGATTAAATGTTTCTCCATCTGTTTAAACGTGTGCTTACCCTATTCTGCCATCTTGATTCTCCCAGCAGTGAACTTTCATAGAGCAGTCACTGCGTTCTTGGAATACTTGATTATTCAGCCATCATTCCATCAAGTAACTACTATGATCACCCACATTTTACAGATGCAAGAAGGTAAGGAGAAGAAAGTAACTAGCCCAAGGTAATACAGCCTATTAGTGACAGAATCATAATGCAGTCTCAGGAAGGCTGGATCCCAAAGTTTATACCTGCACTTTAATCCATTCTGCTACACTTATATACTGGCACTCAAGGATGTGTCCTCAGTCCTCAGAAACCTAGTTTTGCTTACTACTTAATCATATTAAAATGGAAGATTCAGAAATTGAATACTTCAAATACTAGTCTCCACAATCTAGTCTTCATTGATTCATCAAATATATACTGCAAATGGCATGGTGCTATATAGATCCATGAGGAATATGGTGTTTGCTAAGGATTATGTCTCAAAGAAACTAGTGCTGTACACTATAGGTGTGTGTGTGTGTGTGCGTGCGCGTGTGTGTGCGTGTGAAGTGGGAGAAAGAGATTATGTATGAGTACAGCTGCACAGACACGGCACTTTATAAACTGGATTTGGAAAAATGTTACAGGTAGATATTTATACAAAGAGGAAAAGAAATTCTAGTAGAAGTAAAAGAACAAGTACATATAGAGATCAGGAATGTGTAGCAACCAGATGAAAAATTGGTAATATGGCGCTATATATATACATATAAATATAAATATATATATATATATATATATATATATATATATATATATATATATATATCCCGATGTGCCTAGAATAATATTGCTTTACACTTGTTTTCTCAATTCAATCACTATAAAGGCCTCTTTCACACTTACTTATCCCTTCTGGAAAAATCAGGAGTGCCAGGACGGAAGACCTACGTATGCCCTTGGGGTCTGCATTGGCAGACAAAAGCAGTCTAGAACCACAGGACACAGCACACAGCACACACCCACCAAGCTAGGCAGAGGAATGCTGCGTGTTGTATCACCATAACTGCCACTCCACACATGCAAAAACACATGAAGGCCTCTCCGCAGCCCATCAGGGAGCTGCTCCACTTGGTAAAGAAAGCCAAGGGCCTACCTAGGGTTGCTCAGCTAGGAAAGGAGGTGGTGTAAATGTTTCTGGGGACCACATCTGTGAAAAATCAGGGCTTGTCAGCCTGTGTGTAACTCCAGGTCCCAGAGGGTCTGTTGGCATGCTGATGTGGGACTCCAGCTCTCAGAGGGCCTGTGTGCACGCTGATGTGGGACTCCAGCTCCCACAGGGTGCATGGACACACTGATGTGGGACTCCATCTCCCAGGTTTCTCCCCGTGCCCTAGGTTGTACCTTGCTGGTGAAGGCACACAGCCACTTCCTAGCACAGAGGCGCAGGCTGATGCAAAGCTACAAGCGTCCTCCAAACCCTCCTGGACCTTGGTATGAGGGCTGTTCTGCCTTGGACCCCAATCTTCCAGCGACACATATCCAGGAACACTGTAATGGACCTCCACCTAACACTAGGATGGCTCTGGCTGGGCCTTCTTGTGCTCAAAAGGCCTGAGGACAACCAGGGGTAGAAAGGGCAGCTTTGCGCACCCTCTCGTGGTCAGCAGGACTCATTGCATGACGCTCCTCCAGTCTCTACTGCACAAACAAGGGAAACAAACCTGGCTTGAGAGACATTCACTCTCAAGGACATTCTTCAGGGAGGTTGCACAGGAGTCCCAGGACTGAAACACTACACATGTCCTTGGGGTCCGCGTTGGCAGACAAAAGCAGTCTAGAGCCACAGCACAGTACACAGCACACAGCACACTCCCTCCCAGGAAGCCAGCAGCTTTCTTTCTCTTCCTTCCTGCCTGCCTGTATCCCTCTGTCCTGTTTGCTTTGAAGTACAGAAGAACAGAGAGTGAGACAGAGCAAACTTTCTTGCATCTGCTGGCTCACTTCCACTAGAGCCAGCTGTGGCAGGGCCAGGACAAGCCCAGAAACCAGGAGCTTCATTCACATGTCATAAAGGTTCATGGGGCACAGGGGCACAACCCCTGCACCATCCTCCACTGCTTTCCCGGGATAATCAGCAGGGAGCCTGATTGCAGGAGAAACAACCAGGACCTGAAGCAGCACCTATACAGGCCATCTGCCTGGCAGGCTGAGGCTTGACACCCTTGGACACCACACTGAGGCCCCAGAAGACGGGGTTCCTGAGGTGGACCCTCTCGCTGAGGCCCCAAAGAGAGAGAGGGTCAGGCTATGAGGATCTCTCTCGATGAGGCCCCCGCAGAGGGCTTCCAAGGGGGACCCTCTTGCTGAGGCCACAGTAGAGAGAGAGGAGGGGTCCGAGAGACACACTCTTGCTGAGGCTCTAGTAGAGGGGGTCCCGACGGGGACCCTCCCGCTGAGGCATCCACAGAGAGGGAAGGGGGCTCGGGGGGCACTCTCGCTGAGGCCGCAGCAGAGGGGGTCCCAAGTGGTACCTTCTCACCTAGGCCCCAGCAGAAAGGTTAGATGGCTCCGGGTGTCCCTCTAGCTGAGACCCCAGGAGAAGGGGTGCCGAGGGGTACCTCTTGCTGAGGCCCCAGCAGCCAGGGAGGGGTCGCCAGGGTTCCACCTCGCTGAGGCCCCAGCAGAGGGTGTCCCGAGTGGGACCCTCTCACTGAGGCCCCAGCAGCGAGGGAGGGGTTCGCCGGGGGTTCCTCTCCCTGAGGCCCCAGCAGAGGGGCTCCTGAGATGGACCTTCTCGCAGATGTGCCAGGAGATAGAGAGGGAAGGGTGGGCAAAGGGTCCCTCTCACTGAGGCCCAAGCAGAGGGGGTCCTGAGGGTGACCCTCTCATTGAGGCCCCAGCAGCAAAGGATGCAGTTCCTAGGGGGACCCTCTCGCTGAGGCCCCAGCAGAGGGGGTCCCAAGGGGACCGGCTGTTGCAGCTCACTTGGAGAGTGAATCATCGGACGGAAGATCTTCCTCTCTGCCTCTTCTCCTCTCTGTATCTCGGACTTTGGAATGAAAAAAAAATAAAAGTCCATGAAGCCCTCTTGGTAGCTCATCAGGGAGATGCTCCACTTGCCAAAGAACGCCCAGAGCCTACATCTCAGGGTGCTCTGCAAGGAAGGGGGGTGGCGATAAGGTTTCCCGGGACCTCATCTGGCACAGTACAACTCCAGTGGGCTGGTGTGTAACACCAGCTCACAGAGGGCCTGTGGGACACAGGTGCGGGATTCCAGCTCTCAGGGCCTCCAGGATGCTGGTGTTGGACTCCAGCTCCCTGAGGGCCTGTGGGCATGCTGACATAGGACACCACCTCCCAGGGTTCTTTAAGTGCCTTGCTCTTAAAGGCACCCTGACACTTCCTATCACAGAGGCCTGGGCTGATGCTAGGCCCCGAGCGTCCTCCACCCCTCCCGGGCTTTGGTATGTGGGCTGTTCGGCCTTGGAGCCCTGATCTTTCAACAGCACGTGTACCAGAATACTGTCCGGGACACCCACCTGATGCTAGGATGGCTCGGGTTGGACTGTCTAGAGCTCAGAAGGCCTGAGCCCACCAGGAGTAGAAAGGGCAGCTTGGGGCCCAGCGCCGTAGCCTAGCAACTAAAGTCCTCGCCTTGAACGAGCCGGGATCCCATATGGGCACCTGTTCTAATCCCGGCTGCTCCACTTCCCATCCAGATCCCTGCTTGTGGCCTGGGAAAGCAGTCGAGGATGGCCCAAAGCTTTGGAAACTTGCACCCACATGGGAGACCCAGAAGAGGCTCCAGGTTCCTGGCTTTGGATCAGCGTGCACCAGCCATTGTGGCTCACTTGGGGAGTGAATCATCGGACAGAAGATCTTCTTCTCTGTCTCTCCTCCTCTCTGTATATCTGACTTTGGAATAAAATAAATAAACCTGTAAAAACAAAAAAAAGGAAAAGAAAAAAAGAAAAGAACGAATGGCGGCTTTGGGCGCCCTCTTGTGGCCATCAGCACTCAGTGCGGGACGCTCATCCAAGGCTCTCCAGCATGGATGAAGGTCCTCTGCTGTAGGACCCCAGCAGGGAGGAGAGACCTCTGCTGGCAGACCCAAAAAGAGAGGAGGGTCCTCTACTGCCGGACGCCAGCATAGAGGAGGGTCCTCGGATGTTGGACCCCAACAGAGAGGATGGTCATCTGGTGCTGGATCCTAGCAGAGAAGAATGTCCTCTGGTGCTAGAACTCAGCAGAGAGGAGGGTGCTCCGCTTCTGGACCCCAGCAGAGAGGAGTTTCCTCTGCTGCTGGACCACAGCAGAAGAAAAGTTTCCTCTGGTGCTGCATTACAGCAGAGAGGAGGGTCCTCTGCTGCTGAACCCAAAAGAAGAGGAAGGTCCTCTGCTACGGGACTCCAGCCGAGAGGAGGGTCCTCTTCTGCTTCCTTTCTGCTGGATCCCAGCAGAGAGATGGGTCCTCTCATGCTAGACACCAGCAGAGAGGATGGTTCTCTGCTGCTTCCTCTCTGCTGGGGTCCAGCAGAAGAAGAGGGTCCTCTGCTGTCGGACGCAGCAGCAGTGTAGGGTCCTCTACTGCCGGACCCAGACAGAGAGGAGCATTTTCTGCTGATCCACCCCAGCAGAGACGAGGCACCTCTGGTGGTGTACTCCAACAGAAAGGGTTGTCCTCTTGTGCCGGGCCTAAGATCATAGAGGGTTCTGTTTTGCTGGACCCAAGCAGCAGATGGGGGTCCTTTTCTGCCTGACACCAAGAGCAGAGGAAGGTCCTCTACTGCCGGACTGCAGCAGGGAAGAGTGTCCTCTGCTGCTGGATCCCAGCAGGGAGTAGGGTCCTCTGCTGCCGGAACCCAGCAGAAGGAGGGTCCTCTGCTGCCAGACTCCAGCAGCAGAGGGGGGTCTTCTAGTGCCATACCCCAGCAGCAGAGGGTGGTCCTCTGGTACCAGAAAACAGCAGCAGAAGGAGGGTCCTCTGGTGTCGTACTCCAAGAGCATTGGAGGTTCCTCTGCTGCCAGACCACAGCAGGGAGGAGGGTCCTTTTCTTCCAGATACAGGCAGGGAAGAGGATTGTCTGCTGCCGAGCCACAACAGCAGAGGAGGATCCTCTGGTGCCGGACCCGAGCAGTAGTTGAGAGTCCTCTTCTGCCGGAACACAGCAGGGAGGAGGGTCCTCTGCTGCAGGATGCCAGTAGAAGAGTAGGGTCCTCTGCTGTGTCCTCTCTTTGGGGTCCAGTAGGGAATGAGGGTCCTCTGCAACTTCCCCTATGCTGTGGTCCAGCAGCAGATGATGGTCCTCTGCTGCAGGGGTCCAGCAGGAGGGGAGGGTCCTTTGCAGCTTCCTACCAGCTGGGGTCCAGCAGCAGAGGCAGGTCCTCTGCTGCCTGACCCAAGCAACAGAAGGCGGTCCTCTTGTGCTGGACCCCAGCAGAGTAGAAGGTCCTCTGCTGCTGAACCCCAGCAGGAGAGGGGAGTCCTCGGGTACCAGACCCTAGCAGCACAAGTGGTTCCTCTGGTGCCGGACCCTAGAAGCAGAGGGGGGTCCTCTGTTGCTGGACCTCAGCACAAAGGGGAGTCCTCTGGTACTGGACCCCAGCAGCAGTGGAGGGTCCTCTGCTGCCGTACCCAAGCAGCAATCCTCTGCTGTAGGACCCCAGCAGCAAAGCAGTGTCCTCTGCTGCCGGACCCAACAGAGGAGGGTCCTCTGCTGTTGGACCCCAGCAGAGAAGAGAGTTCTCTGCTGCCGGACCCGAGCAGCAGTGGAGGTTCCTCTGCTGTTGGACCCGAGCAGCAAAGCAGTGTCCTCTGCTGTTGGACCCAGCAGAGAGGAGTTTCCTCTGCTCCTGGACCACAGCAGAAGAGGATGGTCCTCTGCTGCATCCTCTCTTTGGGGTCCAGTAGGGGACGATGTTCCTCTGCAACTTCCTGTCTTCTGTGGTTCAGATGCAGAGGAGTGTCCTCTGCTGCAGGGGTCCAGAAGGAGAGGAGGGTCCTCTGCTGTTGGAAACAAGCATAAAAGGAGGGTTCTCTGCTGCAGGACTGTGGAAGAGAGGAGGGTCATCTGCTGCTGGACCCCAGCATTGAGGAGGGTCCTCTTGTGCTGGACCTCAGCAGTAGAGGAGGCTCCTCTGTTACTAGACACAGTAGAAAGGGGAGTCCTGTGGTGCAGTCAGACCCCAGCAGGAGAATCCTCCGGTTCCCGAACCCAGCAGCTGAGGAGGATCCTCTCATGACGCACCCCAAGAGAGAGGAGGGTTCTCTTCTCCCGGACCGCTTCAGAGAGGGGAGTTCTCTGCTACCATGCCGCAGCAGAGAGGAGGGTCCTCTGCTGCCGGACCCCAGCAGAAGATGAGGGTCCTCTGCATCTTGCTCTCTTCTGTGGTCCAGCAGCACAGAAGGGTCCTCTGCTGCAGTGGTGCAGCGTGAGAATAGGGTCCTCTGCTGCTGAAACCCAGTAGGCAGGAGGGTCCTCTGCTGCTGGACACCAGAAGTGAGAAGCGTCCTCTGCTTCCAAACGCCAGCAGTGCAGGGAGGTTCTCTGCTGTCAGTCCCCAGCAGCGCAGGGAGGTCCTCTGCTATCAGACCCCAGCAGCAGAGGGGGGTCCTCTGCTGCCAGAGCCCAGCAGAGAGTAAAGTCTTCTACTGCTGGACTACCGCAAATAGGAGGGAATTCTGCTGCCACACCCCAGCAAAGAGTAGGGTCCTCTGTGGACGGAACCTAGCAGAGAGGAGGGTACTCTGCTGCCAGACCCCAGCACAAGAGAAGGGTCCTCTGCTGCTGGACCCCAGTAGAGAGAGGAGTCTTCTGGTGCCAGACCCCAGCACGGAGGAGGGTCCTTTGTTGCCGGACGCCAGCTGGGAGTGTCCTCTGGTGTCAGAGTCCAGCAGCAGAAGAGGGTCCTCTGTTGCTGGACCCCAATAGCAAAGGGTGGGTCCTCTGGTGCCGGACCCCAGCAACAGATCTTCCTCTTCTGCCAGACACCAGTAGCAGAGGAGGGTCCTCTGCTGCTGGACCCCAGCAGGGAGGAGTGTCCTCTGCTGCCAGACCACAGGAGAGAGGATGGTCCTCTGCTTCCGGACACCAGCAGAACAGGATGGTCCTCTGCTACTTCCTCTCTTTGGTGTTAGGCAGGAGAGGAGGCTCCTCTGCAGCTTCCTCTCTGCTGGGGTCCAGTAGCAGAAGAGTTTCCTGGACTCCAGCAGAGAGGAAGGTGCTGTACTGCTCCCTCTCTGCTGGACCCTAGCAGAGACAAGCGCCCTCTCCTGCTAGACCCCAACAGAGAGGAAGGTCCTATGGTGCTGGACCACAGTAGAGAACAGGGTCCTCTGGTACTAGACCCCAGCAGAGAGGGGAGTCCTTTGCAACTTCCTCTCTGCAGGGGTAGAGAGGATAGGAGGGTCCTCTGGTTTCGGACCCCAGCAGCAGAGGATGGTCCTCTGGTGCTGGATGCCAGCAATGAGTATGGTCCTCTGGTCCCTGACCCCAGCAGAAGAGGAGGGTCCTCTGGTGCCAGACCACAGCAGAAAGGAGGGTCCTCTGCTATTGTACCCCAGCAGAGAGGAGGATCAGTTACTGCCAGACGCCATCAGACAGGGTGCTCTGCTGTCGGACATCTGCAGAGAGGAGGGTAATCTGCTGCCGGACCCAAGCAGATAAGAGGTACTCTGCTGCTGGACCCGAACAGACAGGATGGTCCTCTGCTGTTGGACCCCAGTCCATTAGAGAGGAGGGTCCTCTTGCTACTGGGTTCCATTAGGAGAGCAGGGTCCTGTGCTGTTTGACGCCAGCAGGAGAGGACGGTCTTCTGCTGCCGGACACCAGCTGAGAGGAGAGTCCTCTTCTACTTCCTCTCTGCTGGAATCCAGAAGACAGGGGGTTCCTCTGCTGCAGGACCCCAGCAGAGAGTAGGGTCCACTACTGCTGGACCCCAGCAGCAGAGGAGGGTCCTCGGCTCACGGAAACCAACAGAGTACAGGGGCTTCTGCTGCCGGACTACAGCAGAGGGGTGTCCTCTGCTGCCGGACTCCTGCAGTGGAGGTTGGTCCTCAGGTGGCGGATTCCAGCAATGAGGAGGGTCCTTGGCTGCCGGATTCCAGTACTGAGGCTCCTCTGCTGCAGGATCCCAGCAGGAAGCAGTGTCCTCTGATGCCGGACTTCAGCAGAGAGGAGGGTATTATGGTGCTGAACCCCAGCAGAGAGTAGGGTCTTCTGGTGCCGGACCCCAGCAGAGAGGAGGGTCCTCTGCTGCTTCCTCTGAGCTGGACTCCAGCACAGAGGAGGATCCTCTGATGCTGGACCCCAGCAGAGAGGAGGGTCCTCCGTTGCTCAACCCAAGCAAATACGAGGGTCCTCTGCTGCTTTCTCTCTGCTGGGGTCCAGCAGAGGAGGGTCCACTGCAGCCGGACCCCAGCAGCAGAGCAGGGCCCACTTCTTCTGGACTCCAGCAGCAGAGGATGGACCTCTGCTCGCGGACCACAGCAGCAGAATAGTGTCCTCTGCTGCTGGACCCCAGAAGCAGAGGAGGCTCCACTGCTGCTGGACATTAGCAGAGAGGAGGGTCCTCTGCGGCTTCCTTTCTGCTGATGTGCAGCAGAGAGGAGGGTCTTCTGCTGCTGGACCCCAGTCCATCAGAGAGGAGGGTCCTCTGCTACTGGGTTCCAGTAGGAGAGTAGGGTCCTCTGCTGCCATAACACAGGAGGGATGAGGGTTATTTGCCGCCGGACCCCAGCAGCAGAGGAGGGTCCTCCACTGCTGAACCCAAGCAGGGAGGTGGGTTCTCTACTGCCAGACCCCAGCAGAGAGGAGGGTCCTCTGCTGCCAGACCCCAGCAGAGAGGAGGGTCCTCCTGTGCTGGACACCAGCAGAGAATATGGTTCTTTGCTGGAATACCTGAGCAGAGACAAAGGTTCTATGCTGTTGATCCCACCAGAAGCTGAGTGTCCTCTGCTGCCAGACCCCAGCAGCAGGAGTGTGTCCTCTGCTGCTGGACCCCAGCAGAGTGGTGGGTCCCCAGGCGCTGGTCCCCAGCAGAGAGGTGGGTCCTCTGGTGTTGTCCCCAGCAGCAGTAGAGATCCTTCACTGTGGGACCCCTGCTGGGAGAAGGATCTGCTGCTGCCAGAAACCAGCAACAGAAGAAGGCCCTCTGGTGCCAGACCCCAGCAGTAGAGGAGTGTCCTCTGGGCCCGGACCCCAGCAACAGGAGGTAGGTCCTCTGGTGTGGAACCCCAGGAGCAGAAGAGGATCCTCTAGTGCAGGACCACAGAAGAGAGGAGGGTTCTCTGGGCCCGGACCCCAGCAGAGAGGAGGGTCCTTTGCTCCCAGACCTCAGCAAAGAAGAGGGTGCTCTGGTGCCGAACATCAGCAGAGACTAGGGTCCTCTGCTGCCGGACCCAAACAGGGAGCAGGTTACTCAGGTTCTGGAGCCCAGCAGAGAGGAGGGTCATCTGCTTCTTCCTCTCGGCTGGGGAAAGGCAGCAGAGGAGCGTCCTCTGCTGCCGATTCCCAGCATCAGACTAGGGTCCTCTGCTGCAGGACCCCAGCAGGGTGGAGGCTCCTCCTGTGCCGGAACCCCGCAGAAGAGAAGGGTCCTCTGGTGTCAGACCACAGAAGGAGAGGAGGGTCCTGTTGTGTTGGACCCCAGCAGCAGGAGGGTCCTCCACTGCCAGACCCCAGCAGAGAGGAGGGTCCTCTGATGCTTCCTCTCTGCTGGGGTCCAACAGTAGTGGTGGGTGCTCTACTGCTGGACCCCAGCAGAAGAGGATGGTCCTCTGGTGCCAGACCCCAGGAGAGAGAAGAATCCTCTGATGCCAAACCCCTGCAAAGGGATGTCCTCTGGTGCCAGACACCTGCACCGGAGGGGGCTCCACTCTTGTCGGACCCCAGCACTGAGTGGGGTCCTCTGCCGCCGGACAACAGCCGGGTGGAGGGTCCTCTGAGGCAGGACCCCAGCAGAGAGGAGGGTCCTCTGCTGCCAGACCCCAGCAGGGAAGAGTGTCCTCTGCTGCTGAACCTCAGCAGGGAGAACGGTTATCTGCTGCCAGACCCCAGCTGGGAGGAGTGTCCTCTGCTGCCAGACACCAGCAGCAGAGGAAGGCCTTCTGATGCTGGACCACAGCAGGGTGGAGGATCCTCTGCTGCTGGACCCCAGCAGGGTGGAGGATCCTCTGCTGCTGGATCCTGGAAAGGTTTCCGGGGACCTCATCTGCAAAAGATTACTGGTAGTCACCTGGTGTGTAACTCCAGGTCTCAGAGGGTCCATGGCCACGCTGAGGTGGGACTCCAGATTCCCCAGAGATTGGGGCATGTTGAATTAGGATCGAGGTCAAAGAGATCCCGTGGGCATGCAGACATGGGACTCCAGGTCCCACAGGGCCATAGGGCACACTGATGTGGGACTCCAGCTCCCAGAATGTCTGTGGGCATGCTCACATGGGACTCCAGCTCCCATAGGGCTCGTGTGCTTGCTGACGTTGGGGCTCCACTTCCCACAGGGCCTCTGGGGACCGTGACGTGGAACTCCAGCTTTTAGTTTTCTCCCTGTGCCCTAGGTTCTACCTTGCTGGTGAAGACAGACAGCCACTTCCTAGCACAGTGACCCGGCCTGATGCAAGGCCACAAGCATCCTCCACCCCCTCCTGATCCTTCGTATGTGGGCTGTTTGGCCTTGGAGCCCAATCTTCAAGGGACACATATAAAGGAATTCTGTCCGGGATTCCCACCTGACACTAGGATGGCTGGGGCTGGACCTTCTAGTGCTCAAAATGCCTCAGCCAACCAGGGGTAGAAAGGGTAGCTTATGCGCCCTGTCGTAGACAACAAGACTCACTGCAGGATGCTCCTCCAGGCTCTCCTGCACAAACAAGGGAAACAAACCCAGCCTAAGAGAAATTCACTCTCAAGGACACGCTTTGGAGAGGTTGCACAGAAGTCCCAGGACAGAAGCCCTACGCACACCCTTGGGGTCTGCATTGGCAGACAAAAGCAGTCTAGAGCACACAGCACAGCACACAGCACACTCCCTACCACCCAGGACAGCAGCTTTCTTTTGCTTTCTTCCCTCCTGCATGCCTGTCTGGTTCTGTCCTGTTTTGTTTGAAACACAAAGGAACAGAGAGGGAGAGAGAGCAATCTTTCTTGCATCTGTTGCCTCACTTCCCCAGGGACCACCACCAGAGCCAGATGTGGCTGGGCCAGGACAAGCCTGGACACCAGAAGCTTCCTCCACATGTCCCACAGGGGCACAGGGCCACAGGGGCACAAGCTCCTGCAACATCCTCCACTGCTCTCCCAGCACCATCAGCAGGGAGCTGGACTGCAGAGGATGCTGTCAGGTCTTGAAGCAGCACCCATACAGCTGAACTGCCTCACAGGCTGAGGCTTGACACCATAGGGCCCCTCCCCAACCACCAAAACCCGCAGCACCCGACAACATCCCTTACCAGTTTCTTCAGCAGCTCCTTCAACAGGCCGGTGAAAGTACCTGTCCCCCTTGCTGGCACAACTTTGGCTGTTCCGTGTTGAGAGAGCAGCGGGCACCAACAAGGCATCTAGGCATGCTGCTACTCTACCTCTCCTGGTGAGAAAGCCTCTGTGGAGAAGACACGTCAACTATTGGGGTTTCTTGGTTCAGGTGGCACATCAGTGGCAGCTGATGGTCCACAGGTGGTCCACAGCAGAAAGAGTCTTGAATCCAGGATGCCCCTGGAGGATGGTGAAGCATTCCTTGGTGGGGCTTCACGGGGCTTCCCTGCTCAGAAGGGCCTCTGCTGCTCTGCTGCTCTGCTCCTGGACCCTGGCCACTTCCTCGGTGGGGTCTGCCCCGCTCCTAAGGGGCTCTGCTGCTCTGCTGCTCTGCTCAGCGACCACACCCCCACCTCGCTGGGCCTCCCATTCAGAAGGATCTCTGCTGGAGGACCCCCGCCCACTCCTCGCGGTTCTGCCCCGCTCTGAAGGGGCTCTGCTGCTATTCTGCTCTTCTGTTCTCCTGCTATGCTCCACTGAGCTCCGCAACCCTGCCCACCTCCTTGCCATGCTGCCCTGCTCCAATGTGGCTCTGCTGCTCTGCTGCTCTGTGGCTCAGCTGTGCGACATCGGCCCCCTCCTTACAGGATACCCCCTGACTCTGCTTCACTCCGCGACCACCCCTTCTGCTCAGTTCCGGGGCTCCGCTCCCCTCCACTCATGGGAACCCCCTCTCTGCTCTGCTCCGGGGCTCCCCTCCAGGGCTCCCCTCCTGCACAGGCCCCCCAGTCTGCTCAGATCCGCTCCCCGGCTCCCCTCCCCTCCAGCCATGGGGCCCCACTCTGCTCTGCTCCCTGGCTCTTATCCTCTCCCTTGCAATCGCTCTGCTCCTGGACCCTGGCCACCTCCTCGGGGGGGGGGGGCGCCTTGCTTGGAAGGGGCTCTGTTGCTCTGCTGCTCTGCTGCTCTGGTCTGCTGCGAGACCCCAGCCCCCTCCCTGCAGGATACCCCCTACTCAGCTCAGCTCCGTGACCTCCCCTCCAAACTGCAGCTCCCCTCCTGCGGGGCCCCCCAGTCTGCTCCAATCTGCTCCCAGGCTCCCCTCCACTCCCCTCCCGCCGAGGGGCCCCACTCTGCTCTGCTCCCTGGCTACCCTCCCCTCCAGCCGAGGCCCCCCCACTTTGCTCCCCTGCCCTCCACCCGCAGCAGCTCCCCACTCTGCTCCTCCCCTCTCCTCCCGCCGAGGGGCCCCCCATTCTGCTCCTCCCCTCCACCCCTGCCCCCTCCTCGCTCCTCCTGAGTGAAGCACATCCTCACACAAGTTGTGGTTCTTCAGGTCGCCTTCTTCTCTTGGGACTCACCTTTAGTGCTGTAATCCTCCTGTCGAGCTGTAGTGTACTTTGCGTAAGTGACCCTTGGCACCCCACAGCTCTGCACGAAGGTGGTCACACACCACCACCCATTCCCAGCTTATCTCCAGTCGAATCCCCTGACAACTTGAAGTTAAGGTAGGTGATAGGGAAAAAGACAATGCTGCGCCTAACCTCTCATCTCCTGCTTTGAGAGATGGCCTTGGATGCATGGCTCTGGGGTGAACTTGTGTGAGGACTGGCGGTTTCTGTCCAATGTGACACTTGGGCATTACCCAAAACTCTGCACAGGATCTCCTTGGCCGGACAACCTGACTGGGTATCCGAGGGCCACTCTCCTCTACTGTCCTTAAACATGGGCAGTAATGGTGAGGAACCTGATCATCCTGCGCTTAAGGCGCTAAATTACATGCTGAAGTTTCGAGGGTTAGAAATCCTAGGTGCTCAGGCACTCAAGGTCTGAGGGACCCTGGTCGGATTGGCACCCATCGGTAACATTGGTTAATTTATTTTCCGACAATGCTTGGCAAGGGAAGAGCAAAACTGATGCTCAGGACATTGGCCCTGGCCCACCTCAGCCGCCCCAACCAGAGATTCTGGGCAGCTCAGAGGGCAGGAAACCACCCCCAGCTCAAGGGGAGTCAGAGCACAGCGCCAGTTGCAAGCATTCTGTTCGGGCAGCGTGAGGTACTCCAGGCCTTTCCCATTAGGGTTATCCCTGAAGGGAACTGCCCAGTGGAGTGTGATTCCTGGAATGCAGGACTTAAAGCCATGCCAGGAGCGAGCCTAACTCTCCCTGGGCCAAGGCTACTTGCTCATTATTGCCCTAAGAAATTGTTTCATGTGTGAACATTTTCAAATTCTTTCATGCTTATGGCTGCCCTTGTCCAGGAGGGCAGTCCCCTCCAGTGGGTGCATTTGTCTGTTGGAGGGGTGCCCAGAGCTTATACTTACCTTCTGAATTAGATCTGCCAATTGATCAGGATCAGAGAGCTAGGCTTTAGGTGTGAAGACTGAACCAGCAAAGCTTGTTGTCCCTTCTTGAATGAGTGATTTTTTTTTTTAAGATTGTATTATTATTGGAAAGCCGGATATACAGAGAGGAGAGACAGAGAGGAAGATCTTCCATCCAATGATTCACTCCCCAACTGAGCCACAATGGGCTGGTGCGTGCCAATCCGATGCCGGGAACCAGGAACCTCTTCCAGGTCTCCCACGCGGGTGCAGGGTCCCAAAGCTTTGGGCCATCCTCAACTGCTTTCCCAGGCCACAAGTAGAGAGCTGGATGGGAAGTGGAGCTGCCGGGATTAGAACCGGCGTCCATATGGGATCCCGGCACGATCAAGGCGAGGACTTTAGCCGCTAGGCCACGCCGCCAGGCCCGAATGAATGATTTTGAATGGGTTCGAAGAAACAGCAACAGGCTGGCAGCCTCCCTTCAAGGTTACCTCAGCACCATTGACTGCCATTATGAGCCATAGAAGTGGGTCACCTCTTTCAATCGCTTGGATTGGGAAAATCCTGCCCTTTTACCAACAAACCATGAGGAAGGAAGAGGGGCTGCAGCAGATGTTTTTCTGTCCAATCTTGTCTATGTAACCTATTCTGAGCCATGTCAACGATCAGCACAGTAGAAGGAACTATTTGCTGTAGTTTTAGCGAAACTTTAGATGAAAGGATTCTTTTGTGAGATCTCCGACAGCCTTTATGGTGTACATTTGCTCCTAGAATTGGCTCAGGCATATGTAAGGCTGGATGATAATCCCATCACCCCACGATCCTGGTCTTGCTGCGAGGGCGGGCCCATCCCCCTGTCTGAAGGTCTCCATTTGCTCTCCTCACTGGGTAGCACACAGATTTCCTCTCCATTGTAGCCACTTTCACCTTTGCCCTTATCTGCTTTTCCACTTTCTCTTGACCTCACCCAGGCCACCCTTAGGGCCTGAATTTCTCTAGCTCTACCTCATAGCCCTAACCCCTAGCTGGGAGGGACAGGGTAAGACATAAGCGATGTAACATTCATAAGAAAAAAATGGAAACTTGTTCTGTAACTTCATCTAGCAGTTATACATAAAAGTAACCAGTGGACCAAATCCACGGTTAAATTAACGCTAAGCACGAGATGAACCTATGTGCTTGCTTTACGAAACATTTCCAGGTTGAAGTATGTCAAAGAAGAGGTTGGAAGTCACAAAAGGTTGAATTTTATGTCTGTTCTGACGTGTGTAGTGATTGTGCATGTTTGCTTAGTCAGTTAGAGTCCTATTACTTCTGTCCAGACAAGACTTCTATCTGTGTCATGAATTTAGTTGTTCCTGTTCAGAATTGGGTCTGTGTATGACTGACAGACAAGATGGGACGGACCACGACTGGCCCCCTTTCTCTCTCCTGGTACGTAATTTGAGAGAGGTCTAACTCATCTAACAGGACTCGGTCAGACCCGACTCCCCACCTCTGCTGGGCTAAGGCTCTTGTACCGTTTTCTTGCTGCTTAGTCTTCAGCTTACAGTGTTATCCTGGCACTGATCAGGTCTAAAATTCAGTATCCATTCACATATTCAGTTACATGTTAAGTGTACTTTAATTTACACCTCAATTCTTCAGTTTGAAACCAAGTCTCCTGACTTTGAAAGTTCTAGTAGGATCCCTAGAACCTTCAAAGATTGAGACAGAACTTGGATAATATAATTGTCATTTAAAATAATTTGATTGTAATTTCACAATATTATAAAATAGCATATAAGGCATCAAATTTAGCATAAAGTAAATGAGTATTTATGTCCATTGGTCAAAATGTTTCCTAATCATGAAATTGGTCCATATTTTAAATGATTTGTTCTTATTTAGAAAGAAGTGAGCTTTTGCCTTACAGGAAAAACAGTTTGAAATTAGATAGTGAGATTGGTTATGATGTGTATAATTTCTGAACTTTCCTGTAAGACAATGGAATTGAAGTCTGATTCCTTGTGAAGAACAACAGTGTTTTAACATCTCCTTTTAAGTGATTTTCATCTTATTGATAAGAGACTATCTAGGAATGTATTAGTTAAGACAACAGCCAAATTGAAATTTTTTGGTTCTCTTGAATTCAATAAAACAGAAGCGGATCCAGCGGCGTGGCCTAGCGGCTAAAGTCCTCGCCTTGAAAGCCCCGGGATCCCATATGGACGCCGGTTCTAATCCCGGCAGCTCCACTTCCCATCCAGCTCCCTGCTTGTGGCCCGGGAAAGCAGTTGAGGATGGCCCAAAGCTTTGGGACCCTGCACCCGCGTGGGAGACCTGGAAGAGGTTCCTGGTTTCCAGCTTTGGATTGGCACGCACCAGCCTTTGCGGCTCAGTTGGGGAGTGAATCATTGGATGGAAGATCTTCCTCCCTGTCTCTCCTCCTCTCTGTGTATCTGACTTTGCAATAAAAATAAATAAATCTTTAAAAAAGTAATAAAATAAAACAGAAGCCAAGAAGCAGCTCCAGACTTACCAGCCATGCAAAAGGGAGGCGCATGCTTGCAGTCTGCCCTTTCGAACAAATTCAGGACCTTGGGCTTTTTCAGGTCCTCATTGTGATTCTCACCTGCCATTTGAGAAGGGGAAATTCCCTCATCAGCAAGAAGGTTATTGGAAAAACTTCTCATTCCCGGTTTTGAGGCAGGTTTGTGTTAAAACATGTTTCTACAAATTGGGAGAAATGGGTAAGACTTGCTTAAAGCAATAGTATTTAAAATGTGGTATGTTTTAATTTATAGAATCTCTTAATTTGGAGTCTTACATGATTGTTTCAAAATGTAAATCGAGCAAATAAGCAGGTTATTAAGGAAGAGAATTGCTTATAGAATATTGTCCTACAGAAGTATGGCTATCGTAGAATGGAAAAGCTGGGACAAAATACTAAAGGCTTAAGCATGTTGAGAAATGAACCTTGCAAGTTTTACATATAGAATTGTTTATACTATAAGATACTACTCCCACATTGTTGAAGTGTTTAACATTAATACCTAGTGTACACCGACATTAGAATTAAGGGTGCATACATAGTAATGCTAGTAAATTTGAGAATTTACCCGGGAGAGGTCTGGTGCAATAGCTTGGCAGTTAAGGGGTCTGGTGCAGTAGCCTAGTAGCTAAAGTCCTCACTTTGACCATGCCGGGATCCCATTTGGACACTGGTTCTAATACCAGATGTTTTGCTTCCCGTTCAGCTCCATGCTTGTGGCCTGGGAAATCAGTAGAGGACAGCCTAAAGCCTTGGGACTGTGCACCCATGAGGGAGATCTGGAAGAAGCCCCTGGCTTTGGATTGGCTCAGCTCTGGCCATTCTGGACACTGGATGAATAAACCAGTGGATGGAAGATATTTCTGTGTCTCTGCTTCTCTCTGTAAACCTGCATTTCCAATAAAATAAAGAATCCAAAAAGAATGATGTGGAACACTCAAAAAGACATAAGACACTTCAACAGAAAATGAAATTAGAAAATCAATGCATGATATGAGAAATTTGGAAAGGACTGACCTTGAGGAATTGAACAGATATTACAAAATCAACTGTGGACTGGGTCTTGTGAGCAGCAGGCTGAGCTACTGCCTGTGTACTGATCTCCTATGAGCTCCGATTCAAGTCTTGGCCATTCTACCTTGGATCCAGATGTCTGCTAATATGTCTGCAGAGGCAGCAGAAGAGGGCAGAGGTACTTGGGTCCCTGTCATCTACAAGAGGGACAGAGCTCCAGGCTCCTGGCTATCCAGTGGCCCAGGCCTTGATGTCAGTCATTGAGATGGAGGATCTGTCTCCCCCTCTTTATCTACCTTGCAAATCAAGTATTTCTTAAAGAAAAATTAAAAATGAAAATAGTTGAAAGTCAAGATAAATGAGGATCAACAGAATTAAAAAATATTTGAACTTGAAGACAGGTTCAATATTTTCTAGCCAGCTTTTAAAAAAGTGTGAGAAAGGGAATGAAAGCAGCCCGAGAGCTTTGAGACCTTACTGAAATGAACACTTTCTTGGAATTCCTGAGAGGAAGAGAGTATGCCACATATTCAATGAAACAGCTCATAGCTTCCCTGATCTTAATAAGTACACCTCCAAGTACAGAAGGCCCATAGGATGTCAATTGACACGATCAGAAAAGATCCACGTTCCCTTGACCTATTGTGGTCCAGCTCTTTTAAGTACAAACAATTGTTCATTCTCAAAAGGAAAGCACTGTCATTTTCAAGGGGACCTCCACTAAATGAACAACATTGTCAAACAGAAATTTTATAGGCCAAGAGGGAATTGAATCGTTTATTTCAAGTTGTGAAGAAAAAGTAAGCCTATCATCCAAAAATACTTGGCTGAGTAGAACTATCCTTTATAACTTAAATATTCTCCAAAATGAGTGAAAGTCAGGAAAGTCATCAGAATCAACTGGCCTCCTAAAACTTGTTTGAGGGAAATGTACAGACAGAAGCAAATAAAAGGTAGCAGGCTAGCATCATGAGAACATGCAAAACTTCTATTTATTCTCATTACAAAGTCAGATATACAGAGAGGAGAGACAGAGAGGAAGATCTTCCGTCCGATAGCTCACTCCAAGTGGCCGCAATGGCTGGAGCTCAGTCAGTCTGAAGCCAGGAGCGCGGGTCCCCCATGTGGGTGCAGGGTCCCAAGGCTGTGGGTCATCCTTGACTGCTTTCCCAGGCCACAAGCAGGGAGCTGGATGGGAAGCAGAGCCACCGGGATTAGAAACAGTGCCCATATGGGATCTTGGCATGTGAAAGGAGAGGACTTTAACCACTACGCTATTGTGCTGGGCCCCAAATGGAAAACTTTGAATCTCACCCATAACTGGATGAAGAATACTCAGAAGAAACCAACTAATTTTTAAGTGGATAGATTACTTACTAATAACAACTACTTACTGTTACTACTTATTAGCAACTGCTTTGAAAGTCAATGGACCACACTCCCAGGTAAGATAGAGTTTGGCTAAATGGATTAAAAAATAACCAAGGATATGTACCTTAAGAAACTCATTAGTAAAGACGCACACTGGTGAAAAGATGGAAAAAAATGTTCTACCTAAGTGGAAACCTAAAGCAAGCAGGAGTAGTGCATTAGACAAAATACACTTCAGCCAAAAGCTATAAAAAGATACAAAGATCATCAGATAGTGATCAAGGAATTAATTCAACAATAAGATAGGACAGATTGGGTACTATATATCCAATGGCACAGAATGTCATTTTCTTAAAAATCCTTATTATATCTAAAGGGAGGGCCCGGCAGTGTGGCCTAGTGTTAAAGTCCTCGCCTTGAATGCCCCGGGATCCCATATGGATGCCAGCTCTAATCCCAGCAGCTCCACTTTCCATCCAGCTCCCTGCTTGTGCTCTGGGAAAACAGTCGAGGACAGCCCAATGCCTTGGGACCCTGCACCTGCGTGGGGGACCTGGAGGAGGTTCCTGGTTGGATCGGCGCAGCACCGGCCATTGTGCTCACTTGGGGAGTAAACATCAGACGGAAGATCTTCCTCCGTCTCTCCTCCTCTCTGTATGTCTGATTTTGTAACAAAATAAATCTTTTAAAAAAACACATACATATCTAAAGGGAGAGTCAAGCTCCAGATCAAGAAAAGTGGAGTTAAGGAATCAACTAACATGTCAGTCAAGCAAGCAAAAAAAAAAAAAACAAAAAAAAAAAAAACAAAAACAAAAAGAAAAACAAAAAGAAAAACCACAGTTCTAGGGTATACAGACACTGACACAGCATTCATTGCACTGGCTTTAGAATATGTACTTGAATACACTAAACTTCCTCTAAGACCACATATTAAACCACAACAAAAAGTACATCATATCTTTTCTAATCACAAAAATATAAATCCAGACAAATTTGGTAATATAAAGCCATAGATTGAGGGGCCGGCCCTGTGGCTCAAGAGGCTAATCTTCCACCTTGCACACCGGCATCCATGTGGGCACTGGTTCATGTTTCGGGGGCCTCACTTCCCATCTAGCCCTCAGCTTATGGCCTGCAAAAGCAGTGGAGGATAGTTCTCGTGCTTGGACCTTGCACCTGTGTGGAAGACCTCAAAGAAGCTCCTGGCTCTTGGCTTGGGATTGGTTCAGCTCCGGCCATTGCAGCCATTTGGAGAGTGAACCAGTGGACAGAAAATCTTCTCTTTGTAACATCTGCCTTTCAAATAAATCTTGAAAACAAAACCATCTGCAGATTAAATATTATGATCCTGAAATCCAAAGAGGAAATGTGGAAGAAATCCAAAAGAAAACTTAAAAATTGAATGAAATGAAAATACAGCATTTCAAAACTTACATAAGACATCTAAAGAAGTACTAAGTAAAGGTTGAAGCATTAAATGCCTACATAAAAAAATGGAAAGGTTTCAAACAGCTTAGGTGCATTTTGGGTATCTAGAGAAGGCAGAATAAACTAAATCCCAAAGTTAGTAAAGAAATAAAGATCAAACCAGTAAATGAAGAGAAAAACATGAAAGATCAGTGAAACCAAGGTTATTTCAAAAAGAAATAAAACCAGCAAACTTATAGACTAACCTAGAAACAAAACATTGAAATGAAATTAGAGAGCTGGGCCCGGCGGCGTGGCCTAGCAGCTAAGGTCTTTGCCTTGAACGCTCCAGGATCCTGTATGGGTGCCGGTTCTAATCCCAGCAGCACCACTTTCCACCCAGCTCCCAGCTTGTGGCTTGGGAAAGCAGTCAAAGACAGCCCAAAGCCTTGGGACCCTCCACCCACATGGGACACCTGGAAGCAGCTCCAGGCACCTGGCTTTGGATCGGTGCAGCACGGGCCATTGCACTCACTTGGGGAATGAATCATCGGATGGGACATCTTCCTCTGTCTCTCCTCTTCTCTGTATATCTGACTTTGTAATGAAAATAAAATAAATGTTAAAAACAGCGAAAAGAAATTAGAGGAGAGCTCAGAAGCGAAATCTAACCAACACTAGAGGAAGGTGAAAGGTCACTAGGGACTATTGTGAAGAACGGTATATGCATTCATGGTGCTCATTTTACGAAAAACGCAAATTTTAAGACCTTTTTCATCAAGATAAACAGATCTTTAATTCTGTCTTCTACAAACTTTTTGAAACATTGTTTGGAATTTAAAGTTGATCTCATGTGAATTTAGAATAATATCACAAATTGGGGGGAAGAAGGGAGAGGGATAGAAAAATGGGAGAAGTCTGACGGACAAGTTGAAAGTAATGGCTGGATAGAAGAACTAAGTTTTGGTGTTCTATAGTATGACAAGGTGATGACAGTTACCAATAACATGCTGTGTGTACAAACATATGTGGACGCATCTACACATTATATATAACATACAGTTAATACATATAAAGCTAGATGGAAGGAATTTGAGTGTTTCACCATGTGGAAATTATCCAAGGAACTACATAACTAGATCTATTCACCCCCATTTCATCAGTACCCAATGTTTGCTTTACATGCAGCAAAACCTTACAGAGTCCCCGTGGATGCATATTTGTGTCAATTGATATTAAAAATGTAAAAAGTTGCACTTAAAATTATGACCACCTTATATATTCAAGTAACCAGAAACTTAAAACATGAGGATTTTAATTGTTGTGGAACATTCAGACTGATTTAATAAGAAAATTATGGAGACATGCGTCTGCTAACTATTACATGCAAACAATTGGAACTATCAGGTTTTGACTGGTGCATTATTTTACCAGCAAGATTCTTTGCAATGGTGAAAAATATTCAACAATTCACCTTTTGTTCTTACAGTCTGCCACAAAGAACAAACCCTCACTTTTACTCCCTCGCTTAACTACACCTCGTGTCTTTTTCCTCCATGGCGATGTGTTATGTTTCTTTAGAAGAGCCAAGAGACTCAATACAGAGACAGCTAGAACTTATACGAGAGTTTGGTAGAGTGGCAGGGTACAAAATGACATAACGAAAAACAGCTATAGTGTATGCAAACAGCCCCAAGATGGAAAGGGATCTAATCAGCAAGATATCATTCAAAATAACAGAAAACTATGAAGTATCTGGGAATAAACCTAACCAAAAATGTAGGAGACCCATTTGAAGAAAACTACAAATTGCTTAAAAAATAAATTGAACAAGACCTCAGAAGATGGAGTAACATCCCATGCTCCTGGATAGGTAAAATCAGTATCATTAAAATGTCTATACTACCAAAAGCAATATATACATTCAATGCAATTCCAATCACATTACCCAAAACATTCTTCATGGAACTGGAAACAATGATTCAAAGGTTCATTTGGAAACACAAAAACCCAAGAATAGCTAGAACCATCCTGAAGCACAGGAAGTTAGCAGGGCCAATTACAGTTCCGAACCCCTGGACATACTATGGGGCAGTGGTTATCAAAACAGCCTGGTACTGGCACAAAGATAGAGAGGAAGATCAATGGAGCAGAATAGAAACACCAGAAGGGAACCCACACAGATACAGCCAAATAATCTTTGACAAAAAGACAAACGACAATCCAGGCAAATGGAAAGGTCTGTTCGATAAATGCTGTTGGGACAACTGGTTGATAGCCTGCAGAAACAAAAAGATAGACCCACATCTCTCACCATACACTAACATCAAATCTACATGGATAAAAGACCTAAACCTATATCCAGAAACCTTCAAACATTTGGAAGAAAATGTTGGAAATACTCTGCAAGATCTAGGGGTAGGTCCCAACTTCCTGAAAAGGACACCAAAAACAGCAATCAAGACACGAACAAATGAATGTATCTACATCAAACTAAGAAGCTTCTGCACAGCAAGGGAAACAGTCAACAAAGTAAAAAAGCTACCCACAGAATGGGAGAAGATCTTTGCACGCGACATAGGTGACATGGGGCTAATCTCCAGAATATACAAAGATCTCCAGAACAACCAAAACAAACCACTCAAGAAATGGGCAGACATTTCACAAAGGAACAAACTCAAAAGGCAAACAAACATGAAAAAACGCTCAACTTTCCCTGGCAATAAGGGAAGTACAAATTAAGACAACAATGAGATACCACCTAACGCCAGTGAGGATGGCTCACATACAAGAAACCACCACCAACACTTGCTGGTGAGGATGTGGGGAAAAGGGAACCCTACTCCACTGCTGGTGGGACTGCAGACTTGTACAGCTTCTAGGGGAATCAGTATGGAGAACACTCGAACAACGGAAAGTCTGCATACCATATGATCCAGCAATAGCACTCCTAGGAATATATCCAAAACAACTATTACACGAGAAACCAACATGCACTCCTATGTTCATAGCAGCACAATCAATTGTACAACCATGGAAGTAACCGAAATGCTTATCAGCAGAAGACTGGATAAGAAAGCTATGGTTCATTTACTCCATGAAGTACTACTCAGCTTTAAACAAAATGAAAGTCAGTTTTGTAGCCAAATGGGCCCAACTGGAAACCGTAATGCTAAGGGAAATGAGCCAATCCCAGAAGGTTAGATACCACATATTTGCCTTAATTTAAGATGAAATGATGCCAGTTCGAAAAACAGTACCTGTAAATTGTAGTATTATTCCAAGCCCAAACAGTCTGTAGCTCATGCAATAAGATATTGTGATGTAACCAATGAACCAACAATCAATGTGAGTCAAACTGCTTATGATCTACATCAAAGAATTGTAAAACCTGATATACTTTTAAGACCCTATGCTACTTGGGAATGGGGTGGGAGAGCAATCTTCCATCTGCTTAGAATGTGAGGAAGACGTGAAGTATAACCTGTCAGGAATGGAACAGGTAACTCAAACTACAAAGACATATAGGGGGAATCTAGAGCGATCCTGACAATCTCTTAACAGGTCGTACACACAGAGCAGGGGGGCACCCCAGAGTGGAGCAGGTGGACAGGAGGAGGCTTGTATCCCAACCCTGTAGACTCCCAGATCCTCACCAAGGACTATCACTACGGGCACCAAAGACTACATCCCAACCGCCAAGAAGAACATAGGGAATTGGAGTGCCTTTGGAGCCTGAGAATTCTGAGGTCATCCACCCCTGTCTGAATCTCCCACATGGGATGGAAGAAGCCCAAATCCTTCCTGACAGGATCCAAGGTCATCGGAACAACAGCCAGGAGCCCTGAGCGGTCTGCAGAAACAGAAGAACAGTAAACTTCCTTTGGGACTAGGGAGAGGAGCTTTCTCTGATCCTTACTTAGTTCCAACTTTGGATCCCCACCCTCTCCTGTAAGAACCAGAGACCCCCCCCCAAAAAAAAATTAGGATAGAGAACAAGAAGGAAAGCTTTGAACCAGGAGGAAATGGTTGGCGTGGACTCACAAATACCTTACTAGGGAGGACACAAAGATTGGTTACTCCTCACTAAGGCATTGAAGATTTCTCTGCACACCCCTCCTAAAACTGGTCTGCACCTCAACTGTTGACAAATGCCTTGTCAGAGTTATAAGCCAGTTTAGACTATCCTAAAATCTGCCAAGTTCAGCAACGTTATGTTTTAACACTATAAACTGCTAAATACTCCAATGAAAATAGACACGAGACAGCTGAATAGTACCCTATAGCCATTTTAAGGTGTATAGAAGCCGGTTCCGTGTATAAACTAAAATTGAAATGCCAATGAAGTACTCACAGGATGTGGTTAAGAACTTGCATTTTAACGTACTGATTACTCAATACCATGCCAATTAACTCCATAATGTTGTAACTTGTTGCTGATGTTTTGTTGTGGCTTTTAATTGATTGGGATGATATTCTGCCAGCTCTATTTTCAGACCAGAGATGGTCTCCCCAAGAAACCTGGAGTTTATCTGGACAATAAGATGCTGGACACTATGCAAACTACATGGTTGCTATGACAGAATCTTGACTTAATTTGAACTGTAATACTGCAACAAGGTGGAACAATCCACCATGGGGGGATGGCATGGGGAGGGGTTGTGGGAATCCCAGAGCCTATGAAACTGTCACGTAATGCAACGTACTTCATAAAAAGAAGTGAGGGAATTGTAACTCAAATAATCCACAAGTCTAATTTTCATTGTAGTTAGACTTCCTCTAGAGCTAATAAGTAGGTCCATTGTCTAATTTGATCATCATTAATTTCCCACTTTTTACCCACAGCTGTCCAAAGAATAAAAATCCAAAACACATCTAGCCAGAAGGCAGAAAATACAAGCTAAAAATTATGGAATTCTCACAAGTTGGGTACTTAACCAGTAACAGCTGTACTTTTCCTAACATTGGTGAGCTATAGAACTCACATACACTGTCTCTTTCAACCAGTCTTTAAAATGTTTGTGGAGAATGATCATGAAAGCCAACATATGGATTTCAAGTCTGCATGGAAACTTCTCTTTTGACTCCATTTTTACGGACTTTGTGAAGCATCCCACTTCCTACTTCCTCAAACACCTCCACGAGGCAGAGAAGCGCCAGACTTTCATCCTTGTCTGATCTTCTCCTATCTCGGTATCGAGCGTTTGAGCATTACTCCCACGTTTGTCTACACGAGGAATGTTGCTGGCCAATGCTGACAAATTAACGTCTAGTCTAACGCACGTGTCAGTTTCTCTACCATGCCGTAACAGTAAATAACTTCGGAAGTACTCTCAACATTATGGCTTTTCTAGAAATCACTTGGTCCCTAAATGATGGAAAACAATCCTTACTGACATGTATGCATAATTCCAGTAAGGCAAATCTCACTTGGAATCCACACAGCTCGTCAGAAGCTCCGAGATCAAGAATGATCTACTAGGTGATGCTAGGGAACACGGGGCTATGCTTAACAGACGAAGCTATAACAGCCTAATGGAAAATTGAGACATTTGAATTTGTAGTAGGAAATGAGCTAAAAGCAGATAACTATTTAAGAACCTTAATGGGGTGAAGTTCATGCTCACACAAGCCATCTTTCTTTACAATTCTTGCTTGTGTGTGTGTTTAGGAAGTTTCAGCCCCATGCATATGGAGTAATTCTGACAGCCTAGTTATCCTTGAAAAAAAGGCCAGCATTGGTTTAGGAATGGGCTACCAACATGGGATATGTTCAGCTCACAATGTACTGGCCTTCAGTATTTTAGTTGGAGAGTTAAGATTTTGGACCTGGTGAGGTGGCCTACCAGTTAAAGTCCTCGCCTTGAATGTGCAGGAATCCCATATGGGCACTGCGTCTAGTCCTGGCAGTCCCGCTTCCCATCCGGCTCGCTGCTTGTGGCCTGGGAAAGCAGTTGAAGATGGCCCAAAGCCTTGGGACCCTGCACCCACGTGGGAGACCTGGAGGAGGACCTGGGCTCCTGGCTTCAGATCGGCTCAGCTCCAGCTGTTGCGGCCACTTGGCAGAGGGAATCATTGGACAGAAGATTGTCCTCTCTCTTTTCTACATGTCTGGCTTCCCAAAAAAAAATAAATAAATCTTTAAAAAAATATTCTTACTGTAAAGTCAGATTTACAGAGAGGATGAGGAGACAGAAAAATCTTTCATTTGCTGAGCCACTCCAAGTGATTGCAACAGTTGGAGCTGAGCCAGGAGCTTCTAGGTCTCCCATGCCAGTACAGGGTCACAAGGCTTTGGGCTGGCCTGACTGCTTCCCCAGGTCACAAGCAAGAAGCTGGATGGGAAGTGGAGCAGCTGGGATACAAGTGAGCGAGCAGCCCTGTGGGATCCTGGCATTTGCAAAGGTGTCGACTTTAGTCAGTAGGCTACTGCTCCTGGTCCAGTTGGAGATTTGTCACTCAAATGTTTACGGTTAAAGATCCTGATAAGCCATAGAATGCGTTTACATGTAAAATAGTAGCAAGTGAGTACAGCATGGTTTTGCCCATGATTTCCTGCACATCTGCAGGTAATTACTTAAACAGTTGTTCAAATGATAGCAGACGCAATCCCTCTGGCAATGTATTTCACTGGAACTGTTCATCTTATTGAGAGTTTCTGGCAGCAAAGCATGATATTCCAACAATTCCTTCATTTTGCTTGACTGAAAAAAAGAAAAAGCTGCCCAGTGACTGCAGTAGACCTTGTTCTTATGGTAAGATTACCAGGGAACTAAGCAAAAACATACATTCAGAATATTTGATTTGTTGATGTCCGTTTGGCATTGGTAGGGGACTTGTGCATTGTTTTCTGCAATAGAAAACATGGCATCACACAGTCAATCTTTCCAAGGCTTCAGGGAACTGGCCTCGCTTCTCCTACCCAACTCTCAGTAGACTGCAACTGAGAATTACAGTCATGTTTTTGGAGTTCTTTGAGGTTAGACAATGTGATTTCAGTCTCTGGCTCTTTCCACAAACCAAAATTTATAGTCAGCACTTATGGATAGTTTTACGCTATTGAACAATTTTCAGTCCTGTAAGACGTCAGAGAGGATGCTGGCAAATGCTTTCCTCCTATACATCACTCCCAAGTTACTTAGCTCCCCTCAGTACCTTCCCGTCAGCATTCCAAGTGCCTCATTTACTCCAACTCCCTGGTTTCTGATGAGTTGGAAATAGATATTTTAAGAGGATCTTCTCTCTCTCTCTCTCTCTCTCTCTCTCTCTCTCTCTGTCTCTCTCTCTCACACACACACAAGAAGTCATAGTATATTTCTCCCATGGGAAGGGATGACTGATCAAGAAGGATGGCTGTTTTAAATTTTATTATTTATTTGAAAGAATGGAGGCAAGTAGACACTTGGCTCTTATACTTACTGAAATAAACCAGTCCCACAAAGACAAATGGTTTCCTTCCTGTTTGTTAGCTAATACAGAGTACAGAAGTGAAATATGACTGAAACTGACACCTTGAGATTTGATTAATGTTTATAACCCTCATCTGTACTCTTGAGAAATAGTGGTTTTTCTACTTACTACTTGTGGAATTCTTTAATGGAGGATTAAACTTGTGGTTATAAACTCAAAGTATGCTGCAGTGAAAAGTTAAACAAAAATTATAAAGGAAGGAGGAGAAAGGGCGAGAGTGTGGCAGAAGGCTAGACAGGTTGGGAAATCTCATTATGCTCTTAACTTTAAGTAAAATACAAGGAATGTATTCCAGTTAAATAAAACTTTACAAAAAAGAGAGGAGAGTAAGAGAATAGAGAAAGATTTTCTATTAACCGATTTAATCTCAAAATGCCTGCCACAGCATGGGCTAGGTCAGACCAAAGGCAGCTGTCAGATATCCATCCCCAGGTGTATGCGGATGGCAGGAACCTAGCTGTGCAGATTATCACTTGGTTACTTCCAGGGCTCATTAAGATGAAGTTAGTATACTTGGCATATGCTTGCTAAGAGGGAATCTCAACTGAACTTGAACTATGGTTACGCAACAAGGTGGAGGAATCCACCATGGGGGGAGTGTGTGGGGAAGTGTGGGGAGAATCCCAGTTCCTATGAAATTACAACACAATGTAATTAATGAATAAATTTAATAAAAACAAAAAACAAAAACCAAACAAAAGCAAAAAAAAAAGATGAAGTTTAGAGCCCGCAGTTGAAGCGGCATTGGAATCCAGACCCCATGATATGGGCTACAGGAGTCCTCCAGCATCATCTTAATCTCTGCCAACATTTGCCTAGGGATGATATTTTAAACAGTTTAACCATAATAGTAGCAGGAATTAACTTAATCACATGCCTTTAGCAAGTAGCAAAACAAAATGTGAAGCCTGGACTTTGCCACCCAACATCCCTCCCCACGACCTCCCCTGCCCTGGCGCTTTACCTTAGGTTCCCTAGTTTTGGTGTTTCTGCTATGTGAAGTAGGATTCGAGTTACAGCTTTTCCATGAGCCAAAATGAGTTATGAGCACTTCATGTATTTGTCAAGAAACTTCTCTGTGCCTTTGTTTCTCATCTGTTGAATAGGATCACTGATTCCTACCTTCTGAAAGTCAGTGATAGTGTGCTTGGTGTAACACTTGGCATGCAGAACGTAGCATTGTTGTTGCCATCTGTGGATCCACTTGCAAAGTATTAATCAGAAATTGGATTCCCTACATATTAAGTGAATATTTCTCAAATTTGAAATCAAAGAATAGGATGGCTTATCTGTAGGTCCCTTAGTTTAGGGACTGCTATGCTGCTGGTTTGACCTAGGCACATAGAATGTACATATCAATATGTAATATTGTACAAAAAGACAAACTCATAACCCAGGCTCAGAAATGACTAATCAAATCCTCAAACAGCATCAAATGCTCATATAGACAGTATGAAAATACAGGTTCACAAATATTTCTTTTCCACATATATTCTTTATACAATGTTAACACTGTTATGGGAAAATAGCTGAATAGTTCCTTTCATCCTTGCCAGCAAAGTGACACAACAAAAGGGTAACAGAGCCGGCATTTCTCAACATGCTCCTCTTTATTTTTCTCTAATTTAAATCTAGGCATCCCAGACTGGACGAGCCACACTTTATGGACCTAAACTGCTCAAATAGTGGACAATTACTTAATAAATCCTTCTCCAACTCTCTCCCCCATATCCGGCCACATGCTGTGATGCATGACTGCTGGCCTTGTCCGAAGCCTTCTCTAAGCCAGTGACTCACCATAGCTCTATTACCATGAAGCCAAAGATCAGCAGTCTCCTATGTACAAACTATCGCTGCAAGTTTGATCAGTTCCTTTATTGCACGAGTAGGTACTGTTTATGACTCGGCCAAAACTTTTCTCATGGCAATAACAAAGACAAATTAAGGATAAAGGGCCCGGTGGTGTGGCCTAGTGGCTAAAGTCCTCGCCTTGAAAGTCCCGGGATCCCATATGGGCACCGGTTCTAATCCCGGCTGCTCCACTTTCCATCCAGCTCCCTGCTTGGGCCCGGGAAATCAGTTGAGGATGGCCCAAAGCTGTGGGACCCTGCACCCACATGGGAGACCCAGAGGAGGTTCCTGGTTCCCGGCTTTGGCTTGGCACGCACCAGCCATTGCGGCTCACTTGGGGAGTGAATCATTGGATGGAAGATCTTCCTCCCTGTCTCTCCTCCTCTCTGTATATCTGACTTTGCAATAAAAATAAATAAATCTTTTAAAAAATAATAAAATAAAACAGAAGCCAAGAAGCAGCTCTAGACTTACCAGCCATGGAAAAGGGAGGCGCATGCTTGCAGTCTGCCCTTTGGAACGAATTCAGGACCTTGGGCTGTAATAAAATGAATAAATCTTTAAAAAATTTAAAGATAAAAAGGAACACTCTAAGTAAATGTACTTTTAAACCAAAAACCTTATTTTTTTCCCAACAGTTTTGATAGGTTGGCAGGGGAAGAGTCTACAACAATGTTTGTGTGAGTGCACTTCAAGACACCAATGGGAAAAAATGGAAATTAAGTGCAAGTGCAAAAAAAACACTTGAAATCTCTGCAGTTTTTTGTAATTTTTTTCAAAAACTTGAAGACCACTGGGTTCATGGATTTTAGGGCTTTTTCTTTTGCACCAAACTTCTATTTCAATTGCACTTTGCCAGAACTTTTTACCCACTCTTGCAGATTATCTCAAATCCATCAAAGCAAACCATCTCCATGGATTTTTCTTCAACTGAATCTCAGTGGAAGAAAATTCAAGGGTACACAGTACTTACTTCCACCTGATTTTCTAACTTCATAGCAACATTACTATGATACTCAAAATCACCATTACTTTTTCTATTGCTTTAAGATATTGAGCTGTGACATCTCATTTCTAGTCAAGTCAGGCTTAATTATTTGGATTTACTCTCACTGATAAGCAGTAAAACTAAATTTAAAGCACCTTTCTTAGCAACTGAAAAGCTGGCAAAACAGTATCTGGCAAAAACTGACAGGACAAAAAAGAACCTCATGCGATAAAACCTGAGAGCTGCTTTTGTGGGCTCTGTGACCTGAACACATTTGGAAGTGACGTTTAGGAGAGGGTCAGACATCAGAGCCCTACGTCTGCTGGAAGTTGAGAAGCTACTAGCAGGCACACTCCCAAAAGTTTCCACTGGACATCAGTTAGAATAAATGAGACACAGTAGAGTCCTCATATACCCTTCCAGCCCGAGATTATATAGATGTATTTTTAAAGATTTTTCTATGTAAAGGCAGATCTACACAGAGAAGGAAAAATAGGAAGATCCTCCATCTGCTGATAAAGTGACAATGACCCGAGCGGAGTTGATCCGAAGCCAGGAGTTGGGAGCTTTTTCTGTGTCCCCAGGCTTTGGGCCATCCTATAGTGCTTTCCCAGGCTGCAAACAGGGAGCTGGATGGGCAGTGGAGCAGCAGACACGCAGTGGCACCCATATGGGATCCTGGTGACTTCCAGGCAAGGATTTAGCCACTAGGCCACTGTGCTGGGTCCTTGGGATCATAGTTTAAGGGAATTAATTTCAAGTCCTGAGCATCAATGAGGGGGTCACAGGTGGGTAGGGAAGAGGTAAATCCTCTCCAGAGAGGTTAGTTTTCTGAGACCTCCACATTTATTGCTATATACAAACTTGCAAAATAATCTGTATGAAAGATGAGGTACACCAGGAAATAGGATATCAAGAGTGAGAAAAAGCAGAAGTAGATCCACGAATTGCACATTGAGAAACAGTAACCATGGGAAATGTGATCAACATTGTCTTTAAAGCAATAAAATACAAGCAGATTTAGAAGCAGAAGCAAAAGACATGGACTTGAAAATGATCTACTAGAACTTCTGGAAATGAAATTTTATACACAAAGTATTACCAAGTCAATAGATTTAGTCAATTAGACATACTTGACATGGGCAAAGCAGGCAGGCAGTGAGGGACAGGAAGCTGAATACTGCCAACACCCTAGCCATCTGCACTGGCATCTGCTCCAGGCTGTTTCCACATGGCCAAAGCCTCAGCACACCTGCTCTGCATCCTGCAGCTAAGCCTCACTTTGCATCAGGTACCAGGTGTCCTTAACCACCATAAGGAGCTCACCACACATACTATAGCTACACTCCTTATGCTAGAAGGAAAATGTAACCCCAGCCAGGTGGGGAAATTGTCCCTTTTGAGATTGCCTGCACACATATCTGAGTGAGGACTGTCCTTTTGTCCTACTGTTCATCTGTCTCTCCTTTGTGTTCTTACTTGTAGAATGACAAAAGCCTGCAGTTTAAGTCTAGCTGGGGCGGGCGGCTGGGGGGCGGGAGCTGAGCCTCTCCAACTACCTCCAGGGCTCCTGAGCACTACAACACCACCAGGAGGCTGCATTTCCCACCATTAGTAAACTGAGATCAAAGACGTTGTAGAGCATGGAGGTGCAAAACATGTCAAGAGACAAACAGAACTCCTGACATGATGGTTGAAAATGAATCCCAACCTGTTTAACCCGAGTTCTAGGATTTCCAGAAAGAAAGACAATGAGCAGAGGTAATC
The DNA here is from genome assembly GCF_030435755.1 of Ochotona princeps. NCBI lineage: Eukaryota > Metazoa > Chordata > Mammalia > Lagomorpha > Ochotonidae > Ochotona > Ochotona princeps. The sequence continues at coordinate 145,407 of NW_026699374.1, forward strand.
TGAGGTTTCTCCAGAGTAACTGTCTACACGTTTTTTTAATGCCAGTTATTTTTTCAAAAGCATCTAATTTTCATGAAAACAATCACTGGAAAACAATTTTGTTACTTTAAATAAAAATGACAGCATTGTAAAATAACAGACAATAGTTCCTGGGCTTGGCAAAACATAGCACTACACAGGTGAAACATACATAAAGCATATGATGGGGAACAGGAGGCCCTGACCATAGGAGTATCTTTAGCTCAGTAGCAATGAGCAGACAGCAGTTCCCGGGCTTGGGAAGCATTTTGCACTTGCATCGGTGTTGCACACAAAAAGGCATACGATGGGGTACAAGAGGCCTAGACCCAATCTCACAGCCTCTGCTGTTCCTCTGCCAACAGATCAACCCGCAGTTACAACACAAGGGTGCCCACCCACTCATGTGCATCAGTAAAGTCCTATTGTTCCATAACTCTGGCAGTCTGTACCGCGACCTTGTTCATTGTCACCAAGGTAACTGGTGGTGTCGGCTGCTGATGTACTGGCTATGGTGGTCACCATTATGCCAGTCTCTTTTATTCTTTATCAGGCCAACAGAGGCCTCTCCGTCAGTCCCAACAGACACAGGCAGGATTCAGGGCAGGGGCTGAAGAACAGCAGAATTGCAATTGCCATTCCAGCACGCTGTCAGGGTGCACTGGAACGTGGTGTCATTTACTTCAGAGGTGTTTTCTGTATGTGAGAGAGAAACATGGGGATAACACAGGCAGACACAAGCTTCAAATTCAAGGAGCTGAGGTTCACCCACGTGAGCGAGTCCTCAAGTTCAGAGGAATGATGGAACTAATAGATTCCACAGGAATCATTGCATTCCTAAAGAAGGGAAAACGGGGTGCTTGCCAGTCATGTCCAAACCCCACAAAGCTGCCACGTAGAGAAGGTGGGTATTTTCCCTGTGGTAATAACAGGGGAATGATAAGCAAAAGCACGGGCAGAGATTATGCTATTTATAAAGGGAGGGCCAGACCCCCAACAGCTGGGGTCACACACCAGACAGTCTAATAGTCTGGTTAAAATAGAAACTGGCAGGAAATGTCGGAACCTATTGCTCATAGCAGAAAGACAAGATAAAGAGAGGGGTGATTCACAAATACTAACATACTTACATAATATATAAATATATATATATATATAAAATATATATTTATATATATAATATATATATACCTGCCTGAGGGGCAACCTCTCACGAAGGCCCCAGCAGAGATGGAGAGGGATTCCGAGAGGGACCCTCGGGCTGAGGACCCAGCAGAGGGGTTCCTGAGTGGGACCCTCTCACTGAGGACACAGCACAGAGAGAGGGGAGGTCCGAGGGGGACTCTCGCTGAGGCAAGAGCAGAGGGGGTCGCAAGAGGGACCCTCTTGCTGATGCCCCAGCAGAGGGGGTCCGAGGGGAAACCTCTTGCTGATGGCCCCAGCAGAGGGGGTCCCGAGGTGGTCCCTCTCTCGCTGAGGCCCCAGGAGAGGCGGTGCCCAGGGGGACCCTCTCGCAGAGGACCCAGCAGAGAGGTAGTGGGACTCAGGGGTTCCTCTCACTGAGACCCCAGAAGACGGGGTCCTGAGGGGGACCCTCTGGCTGAGTCCCCAACAGAGAGAGGGTCGGGCTCTGATGATCTCTCTTGATGAGGCCCAGGCAGAGAGAGAGGGCGGTCTGGGGGGACCCTCTCGCTGAGGCCACAGCAGAGCGGGTTCTGAGTGGAATCCTCTCACTGAGGCCACAGCATTGAGAGAGGAAGGGTCCGAGGGGGACACTCTCACTGAGGCTCCAGCAGAGGGTGTCCCGAGGGGGACCCTCCTGCTGAGGCATCAACAGAGAGGGAAGGGGGCTCTGGGGGACACTCTCGCTGAGGCCCCAGCAAAGGGGGTCCTGAGTGGTACCTTCACGCCTAGGCCCCAGCAGAGAGGTTAGGTGGCTCCGGGTTTCCCTCTAGCTGAGGCCCAAGCAAAGGGGGTCACCGGGGTTCCCCCTCACTGAGTCCCCAACAGAGGGGGTCCCGAGGGGGTCCCTCTCACTGAGGCCCCAGGAGAGGTGGTTCCCACGGGGACTCTATTGCGGAGGACCCAGCAGAGAGAGTGTGGGACTCAGGGGTCCTTCTCACTGAGGCCCCAGAAGACAGGGTCTTGAGGGGGAACCTCTGGCTGAGTCCCCAACACAGAGAGAAGGCCGGGCTCTGAGGATCTCTCTCGCTGAGGCCCCAGCAGAGAGTGTAGGTGGCACCGGGGGTCCCTCTTGCTGAGGCCCCAGAAGAGGGATTCCAGAGTGGACCCTCTAACTGGGGCCCCAGCAGCGAGGAAGGGGTCGCCAGGGTTCCCCCTTGCTGAGGCCCCAACAGAGGGGGTCCCCAGGGGGACACTCTCGCTGAGGCTCTAGCAGAGGGGGTCCCGAGTGGTCCCTTCTCGCCTAGGCCCCAGCAGAGAGGTTAGGTGGCTCCGGGTGTCCCTCTAGCTGAGGCCCAAGCAAAGTGGGTCACCGGGGTTCCCCCTTGCTGAGGCCCCAGCAGAGGGGTTCCCAAGGGGGACCCTCTCGCTGAGGCCCCAGCAGAGAGGGAGGGGTCGCCAGGGTTACCCCTCATTGAGTCCCCATAAGAGGGGGTCCCCAGGGGGACACTCTCACTGAGGCCCCAGGAGAGGTGTTCCCCAGGGGGACCCTCTCGCGGAGAACCCAGCAGAGAGAGTGTGGGAGTCAGGGGTCCCTCTCGCTGAGGCCCCAGCAAAGAAAGGGTCCCTCTCACTGAGGCCCCAGCAGAGGGGGTCCCCAGGGGGACAATCTTGCTGTGGCCTCAGTAGAGTTTGTCCAGAGTGGGACCCTCTCGCTGAGGCCCCAGCAGTAAGGGAGGGAGGGTCCGAAGGTGACCCTCTCCCTGAGGCCCCAGCAGATAAGGAGGGGGGCTCCGGGGGTGCATCTCACTGAGGCCCCAGCACAGGGGGTCCTGAGGGGTATCCTCTCGCTGAGGACCCAGCAGAGAGGGTAGGTGGCACCAGGGGTCCCTCTTGCTGAGGCCCCAGCAGAGGGATTCCAGAGGGGGACCCTCTCGCTGAGGCCCCAGCAGCAAGGGAGGGGTTGCCGGGGGTCACTCTAGCTGAAGCCCAGGCAGAGGGGCTCCAGAGGGTAATCCTCTCATTGAGGCTCCAGCAGAGACGGAGGTGGTGTCCGAGGTGGACCCTCTTCCTGAGGTCCAAGGAGAGGGGCCCCGGGGGGTACCTTCTCACTGAGGCTCCAGCAGAGAGGGAGGGGTGCTGGGGTCAGTATCACTGAGGCCCTAGCAGTGAGGGAGGGGGGATCTGGGGGTCCCTCTCGCTTAGGCCCCAACAGGCGGGGTCCCGAAAGGGACCCTCTCTCAGAGGCCCCAGCAGAGATTGAGTCTCTGGCTGGGAGGGTCATTCTTGCATAGGCCCCAGCAGAGAAAGGGTCCCTCTCGCTGAGGCCCCAGCAGAGGTTGTCCCGAGTGGGACCCTCTCACAGAGGCCCCAGCAGAGAGAGGGAGGGTCCGAGGAACACGCTCTCACAGAGGCCCCAGTGGAGGGGCTCCCAGGATGACCCACTCACTGAGGCCCCAGCAGCTAGTTAGGGGGGCTGTGGTGGTCCCTCTTGCTGAGTACCCAGCAGTGGAGTCCCGAAGGGGACCCTCTCGCGGAGGCCCCAGCAGAAACAGAGAGAGAGAGGAAGACGAGGGTCCCTCTTGCTGATGCCCCAGCTGAGGGGGTGCCAAGGGGGACACCCTCGCTGAGGTCCCTGCAGACAGAGATGTGCGGTCCGAGGGGGACCCTCTCGCTGAGGCCCCAGCAAAGGAGGTACCAAGGTGGACAATCTCGCTGAAGCCCCAGTACAGGGGGTCCCGAGTGGTCTCTTTTGCTGAGGCCCCAGCAGTGAGGGAGGAGTCGCCAGGGGTCCCTCTCTCTGAGGCCCCAGCAGAGGGGATCCCTAGGGGATCCCTCACTGAGGCCCCAGCAGAGAGAGGGGGGCGAGGGTCCCACTCCCTGAGACCCCAGCAGAGACAAGTGGGGGTCCAAATGCTAACTTCTCTCGGGGCCCCAGAAAAGAGAGAGAGAGAGAGGTGCCAAGTGTCCCTCTCGCTGAGGCCCCAGCAGAGGGGGTCCCTATGGAGACCCTTTCGCTGAGGCCCCAGCAGCGAGGGAGGGGGCGCCAGGGAACCCTCTCGCTGAGGCCCCAGTAGAGGGTGTCTCAAGGGAGTTCCTCTCGATGAGGCCCCAGCAGAGATGGAGGTGGTATCCGAGGGGGACCCTCTTCCTGAGGCCCAAGGAGAGGGGGTCCCGAGGGGTACCTTCCTGCTGAGGCTCCAGCAGAGATGGAGGGGTGCTCGGGGGTCCGTCTCACTGAGGCCGCAGCAACTAGGGAGAGGGGCTCTGGGGGTCCCTCTCGCTTCGGCCGCAGCAGACTGGGTCCCGAGGCAGACCCTCTCTCAGATGCCCAAGCAGAGATAGAGGCTCTGGCTGGGAGGGTCCCTCTCGCTGAGGTTCCAGCACAGAGACAGGGTCCTTCTCGCTGAGGCCTGAGTAGAGGTTGTCCCGAGGGGGACATTCTCGCTGAGGTCCCAGCAGTTAGAGAGGGAGGGTCCGAGAGTGACCCTCTCGCTGAGGCCCCAGCAGAGTGGGTCCCCAGGGTGACCCTCTTGCTGAGGAACCAGCAGAGAGAAAGGGGGGTCTGAGAAGGAACCTCTCGCTGACCCCAGCAGAGGGGGTTCTGAGGGGTACCTTCTCACTGAGGTTCCAGCATAGAGGGAGGGGGTGTCCCGCTGGGGACCCTCTCGCTGTGGCCCCAGCAGAGATGGAGGGGTGCTTGGGAGTCCTTCTCGCTTAGGCCGCAGCAGCAGAGGGGGGCGCTGGGGGACCCTCTCGCTGAAACCTCAGCAGAGGGGTTCTCAAGGGAGTCCCTCTCGATGAGGCCCCAACAGATGGGATCCCGAGGGGACCCTCTCGCTGAGGCCCCATCAGAGAGAGAGAGAGAGAGAAAGGGGGTGGTTGTGAGTCGCTCTCGCTGAGGCCCCGGCATCGAGTGAGTGGGGCTCTGGGGTTCCTCTCGCAGAGGACCCAGCAGAGAGGTAGTGGGACTCAGGGGTCCCTCTCACTGAGGCCCCAGAGGACGGGGTCCTGAGGGGGACCCTCTGGCTGAGTCCCCAACAGAGAGAGGGTCGGGCTCTGATGATCTCTCTCGATGAGTCCCAGGCAGAGAGAGAGGGGGGGTCTGGGGGGACCATCTTGCTGAGGCCCCAGCAGAGAGGGTCCCAAGTGGAATCCTCTCACTGAGGCCACAGCATTGAGAGAGGAGGGGTCGGATGGGGACACTCTCACTGAGGCATCAGCAAAGGGGGTCCCGAGTGGTACCTTCTCGCCTAGGCCCCAGCAGAGAGATTAGGTGGCTCCGGGTGTCCCTCTAGCTGAGGCCCAAGCAAAGGGGGTCACCGGGGTCCCCCTCGCTGAGGCCCCAGCAGAGGGGGTCCCGAGGGGGACACTCTCGCTGAGGCTCCAGCAGAGGGGGTCCCGAGTGGTCCCTTCTCGCCTAGGCCCCAGCAGAGAGGTTAGGTGGCTCCGGGTGTCCCTCTAGCTGAGGCCCAAGCAAAGGGGATCCTTGGGGTTCCCCCTCGCTGAGGCCCCAGCAAAGGGGGTCCCAAGGGGGACCCTCTAGCTGAGGCCCCAGCAGAGAGGGAGGGGTCGCGAGGGTTTCCCCTCGCTGAGTCCCCAACAGAGGGGGTCCCGAGGGGGTCCCTCTCACTGAGGCCCCAGGAGAGGTGGTTCCCAGGGGGACCTGCTCGCGGAGGACCCAGCAGAGAGAGTGTGGGACTCAGGGGTCTCTCTAACTGAGGCCCCAGAAGACGGAGTCTAGAGGGGGACCCTCTGGCTGAGTCCCCAACACAGAGAGAGGGTCGGGCTCTGAGGATCTCTCTCGCTGAGGCCCCAGCAGAGAGTGTAGGTGGCACCGGGGGTCCCTCTTGCTGAGGTCCCAACAGAGGGATTCCAGAGTGGACCCTCTAACTGGGGCCCCAGCAGCGAGGAAGGGTTCGCTGGGGGTCCCACTAGCTGAAGCCCAGGTAGAGAGAGAGGGTGGTTCGACGAGGACCATCTCGCTGAGACCCAGGCAGAGGGGCTCACGAGATGGACCATCTTGCAGATGCCCCAGCAGATAGGGAGGGGATGGAGGGGGTGTTCCAAGGGTCCCTCTCACTTAGGCCCCAGCAGAGTGGGTCTCCAGATGACCGGGTCTTGTGGCTCATTTGGAGAGTGAATCATCGGACGGAAGATCTTTCTCTGTCTCTTCTCTCTGTATATCTGACTTTGGAATAAAATACATAAATCTGTTTAAAAAAAAAAAAAAGGGTAGGGCAGCATCGGGCACCCTCGTGGCCACCAGAACTCACTGCAGGATGCTCATCCAAGGCTCTCCTGCCAAATCAATGGAAGCACCCCAGCTCAGAGAGGCATTTGCTCTCAAGGACACTCTTTTTACAGCTTGCACACAAGTCCCATGACGGAAGCCATATGCACGCCCTGGGGGTCTGCATTGACAGAAAAAAGCAGTCTAGAGTCACAGCACAGCACACAGCATGCTCCCTCGCAAGAGGCCAGCAGCTTTCTGTCTTTTTCTTCCTCCCTCCTGCCTCCCTCTGTCCTCTTTTCTTGGAAGCACAGAGGAACAGAGAGGGAGAGACAGAATCTTGCTTGCATCTGCTGGCTCACATCCCCAAGGACCACCACCAGAGCCAGCTGTGGCTGGGTCAGGACAAGCCCAGGAACCAGGAGCTCCCTCCAGATCTCCCAAAGGGGCACAGGGGCACACGGGCACAGGGGCACAAGCCCCTGCAGCATCCTCCGCTGCTCTCCCAGGAGGATCGGCAGGGAGCTGGACTGCATGGGAAGCAGCCTGGATTTGAAGCAGCACCCATACAGGCCATCCACCTGGCAGGCTGAGGCTTGACACACTGGGACAATACCCTGCACCACACCACACCACACACAACACACACCACACCACACCAATCCTTGCTGGACCCTTCAGCAGATCCTTCACCAGGCTGCTGAAGGTGCCTGTCCCCTTGGCTTGCACAACTTATGCTGTTCCGTGCTGTGAGAGCAGCCAGTGCAGACGAGGGATCCAGGCATGTTGCTACTCTACCGGTCCTGGGGAGAAGGACCTCTGTGAAGAACAGATGTCAGCTGTTGGGATGTCTTGTGGAAGATGGCACATCAGCGGCAGCCAACGGTCCACAGCTGACCAGCAGGAGGAAGAGTCTTGAATCCAGAAGGATCCATGGAGGAGGGTGAAGCACTCCCTGGTGAACAAGAGTGCAGCAGCATCTGGCTGGAGGCTGTGAGGCCAAATTCCTGCCTCCAAAGCACATGACAGGGATGGCTGACCCCTCAAGTGCTAGCTAGAGATAGGAAAGGCAGCTTTGTGCACCCTGTTGTGTGCAGGAAGCACAGGCCCTGAAAGCCCTACCTTGTGCGGGCCTTGGTGGCTACCCGGCCATCATCATATGTGCTGGGCAGCAGGGCTGCATGTTGCAGGGTGCTTTCTTTAGCAGCTAGGGCCTGGGACTTCCTATTGCAGATGGCTGGTGACCTCTGGTGCCTCCTTCCCATCCACCTGGCTCCTGGCTTAGGAGCCCACATGCCCAGACACCACTCAGCTAGGCCAAGGCAGGCCGAGTAGTGTATCACCCTAACCACCACCCAACACATGCAAAAATACATGAAGCCGGGGCCCATCAGCGTGGCCTAGTGGCCAAAGTCCTTGCCTTGAATGCGCCGGGATCCCATATGGGCACCGGTTCTAATCCTGGCTGCTCCACTTCCCATCCAGCTCCCTGCTTGTGGCATGGCAAAGCAGTCTAGGACGGCCCAAAGCTTTGGGACCCTGCACCCACATGGAAGACCCGGAAGAGGTTCCAAGTTCCCAGCTTCAGATTGGCGTGCACCAGCCATTGCGGCTCACTTGGAGAATGAATCATTGGACGGAAGATCTTCCTCTCTGTCTCTCCTCCTCTCTGTATCTTGGACTTTGTAATAAAAAAAAAAGGTCCATGAAGCCCTCTTGGCAGCCCATCAAGGAGCTGCTCCACTTGCCAAAGAATTCCCGGAGCCTGCATCTCAGGGTGCTCTGCGAGGAATGTGGGTGGCGGTAAGGTTTCCCGGGACCTCATCTGGCCAAGTACAACCCCAGTGGGCTGGTGTTTAACACCAGCTCACAGAGGGCTCTGAGGATACAGGCATGGGACTCCAGCTCCCTGAGGGCCTGTGGCATGCTGATGTGGGAGTCCATCTCCCAGGGTTCTTTAAGTGCCCTGCTGTTAAAGGCACCCTGACACTTCCTATCACAGAGGCCTGGGCTGATGCTAGGCCCCAAGCGTCCTCCACCCCTCCTGGGCTTTGGTATGTGGGCTGTTCGGCCTTGGAGCCCTGATCTTTCAACAGCACGTGTACCAGAATACTGTCCGGGACACCCACCTGATGCTAGGATGGCTCGGGCTGGACTGTCTAGAGCTCAGAAGGCCTGAGCCCACCAGGGGTAGAAAGGGCAGCTTGGGGCCCGGCGCCGTAGCCTAGCAACTAAAGTTCTCTCCTTGAACGTGCTGGGATTCCATATGGGCACCGGTTCTAATCCCGGCTGCTCCACTTCCTATCCAGATCCCTGCTTGTGGCCTGGGAAAGCAGTCGAGGACGGCCCAAAGGTTTTGAAACTTGCACCCACATGGGAGACCCAGAAGAGGCTCCAGGTTCCCGGCTTTGGATCGGCGTGCACCAGCCATTGTGGCTCACTTGGGGAGTGAATCATCGGACGGAAGATCTTCCTCTCTGTCTCTCCTCCTCTCTGTATATCTGACCTTGGAATAAAATAAATAAATGTGTAAAAAAGAAAAGAAAAAAAAAGTAAAGAACGAACGAACGGCGGCTTTGGGCGACCTCTCGTGGCTACCAGCACTCAGTGCAGGACGCTCATCCAAGGCTCTCCAGCATGGATGAAGGTCCTCTGCTGCCGGTCCCCAGCAGGGAGGAGCGTCCTCTGCTGGCAGACCCAAAAAGAGAGGAGGGTCCTCTACTGCAGGACCCCAGCAGAAAAGAGGGCCCTCTACTGCCGGACGCCAGCATAGAGGAGGATTCTCAGATGTCAGACCCAACAGAGAGGATGGTCTTGTGGTGCTGGATCCTAGCAGAGAAGAATGTCCTCTGGTGCTGGAACTCAGCAGAGAGGAGGGTGCTCCGCTTCTGGACCCCAGCAGAGAGGAGTTTCCTCTGCTGCTGGACCACAGCAGAAGACGAGGCTTCTCTGGTGTTGCACTACAGCAGACAGGAGGGTCCTCTGCTGCCAGACCCCAGCAGAGAGGAAGTTCCTCTGCTGCTGGACCCCAGCAGTGAGGAGGGTCCTCTGCTGCTGGACCCAATCAGAGAGGGGGCTCCTCTGGTGCCGGTCCCCAGCAGCAGTTGAGGGTCCTGTTGTGCAGGACCCATTCAGAGAGGGGGATCTTCTGGTGCCGAAACCCAGCAGCAGTTGAGGGTAATCTGATACAAGATGCCAGTAGGGAGGTGGTTCCTGTGGTGCCAGACACCAGCAGAGAGATGGTCCTCTGCTGCTGGACCCAATTAGAGAGGGGGGTCCTCTGGTGCCGGGCCCCAGCAGGAGTTGAGGGTCTTGTGCTGCAGGACCCATGTAGAGCGGGGAGTCTTTTGGTGCCGGACCCAAGCAGCAGAGGAGGGTACTCTGATGCAGGACCCTAGGAGCAGAGGACGGTCCTCTGGTGCTGGACGACAGCACGGAGGATGGTCCTGTTGTACTGGACCCCAGCAGCAGAGGAGGATCCTCTGGTGCCGGAACCCAGCAGAGAGAGATTCCACTACTGTCTGACCCCAGCAGAGAGGAGGCTCCTTTGCTGCAGGAACACAGCAGAGAACAGGGTCCTCTGCAGCCACACCCCAGCAGAGAGGAGGGTACTCTGATGCCGAACACCTGCAGCGGAGGGGGGTCTTCTTCTGCTGTACCCCAGCAGAGACCAGGGTCCTCAGCTGCCTGTCCCCAGCAGGAAGGAGTGTCTTCTGGAGCCTGACCCCAGCAGAGAGGTCCTCTCCTGCTTCCTCTCTTTGGTGTTCAGCAGGATAGGAGGGTCCTTGGCTGCTGGACTCCAGCAGAGAGAAGGGTCCTTTGCAGCATTTTACTCGCTGGACCCTAGCACAGACGAGGGTCCTCACGTGCTAGACCCAGCAGAGAGGAACGTCATATGGTGCCAAACCCAGACAGAGAGGTGGGTCCTCTGCTGCTTCCTCTTTGTTTTGGCAGAGCAGAGAGGAGTGTCCTCTGGTGCTGCATCACAGAAGAGAGGAGGGTCCTCTGCTGCTTCCTCCCTGCTGGGGTCCAGCAGAGGTGGTCCACTGCTTCTGGACCCCAGCAGTGAGTGGGTCCTCTGCTCCTGGACCCCAGCAGAATGAAGGGACCTCTGTTGCCGGACCCCAGCAGAAGGAGAGGGTTCTCTGCTCCCCGACCACAACAGAAGAGGAGGGTCCTCTGCTGCGGCCTCTCTTTGAAGTCCATGAGGAAATGAGGGTCCTTTAGAACTTCTTCTCTGCTGAGGTCAAGCAGCATAGGAGGGTCATCTTCTGCAGGGGTTCAGCAGGAGAGGAGGGTCCTCAGCTGCTGGAAGCAAGGCAAAGTGGAGTGTCCACTGCTGCCAGACCCCAGCAGGGAAGTGGGTCCTCTGCAGCGGTACCCCAGCAATACAGGAGGGTAATTTGCTGCCGGACCCCAGTAAAGAAGAGGGTCTTCTTCTGCTGGACCCCAGTAGAGAGGATGGTCCTCTGTTGCTTCGTCTATGCTGGACACCCGCAGTGAGGAGAGTCCTCTGGTTCTGCACCCCAGCAGGAAGGAGAGTACTCTACTGCTGGACTTCAGCAGAGAGGACGGTCCTCTGCTGATTCCTCTCCACTGGGGTCCAACGGAGAGGAGGGTCCTATTTTTCCGGACCCCAGCAGTAGAGTAGGACCCTCTGCTGCCCGACCCCAGCAGAGGGGTGTTCTCTGGTGCCGGATCCCTGCAGAAGAGGGAACTTTTCTGCTGCCGGACCCAGCAGAGAGGATGGTCCTCGGCTGTCGGATCTCACAGGGACGAGTGTCATCTGCTGCAGGACCACAGAAGGAAGGAGGGTCCCCTGTTGCCAGACCCAGCAGAACAGGAGGGTCCCCTGCTGTTTCTTTCTTTATTGTCCAACAGAAGAGGATTGTCCTCTGCTCCTTTCTCTCTGCAGGAAAAGAGCAGTGAGGGGGAACCTATGGTGCCAGGCAGCAGCAGAGAGGAGGATCTTGTGCTGCCGGACCCCAGCAGAAGAGGATGGTCCTCTGCTGCCGGACCCCAGCAGAGATGAGGGTCCTCCTCTGGACCCCAGCATAGAGGAGGGTCCTCTGCTGCTTCTTCTCTGCTGGACCCCAGCAGAGAGGGGGATCCTCTGGTGATGGACCTCAACAGAGAGGAGGGTCCTCTACTGCTGTACCCCAGTAGAGAGGATGGTCCTCTGCTGATTCCTCTCTGATGGGGTCCAACGGAGAGGAGGGTCTTATGCTGCCGGACACCAAAAGCAGAGGATGGGCATCTGCTGCTGGACATCAGCAGCAGATGAGGGTCTTCTGTTGCCGGACCCCAGCAGAGAGGAGGGTCCTCCACTGCTGAACCCCAGCAGGGAGGTGGGTCCTCGGCTGTCAGGCCCCAGCAGGGAGTAGGGCCCTCTGTTGCCAGACCCCAGCAGAGAGGAGTGTTCCCTGCTGCGAGACCCCAGCAGAGAGCATGGTCCTCTGCTGCCGGACCCCAGCAGAAGAGGAGGTTCCTCTGCCGCATCCTCTCTTTGGGGTCGAACAGGAGTTGAGTGTCCTCTGTATCTCCTCTCTGCTGGGGTCCAGCAGCAGAGGAGGGTCCTATGCTGCAGGTGTCCCGCAGGAGAGTAGGAACTCTGCTGCTTAAACCCAGCAGAAGTGGTGTGTCATCTGCTGCAGGACCCCAGCAGAGTGGAGGTTCCTGTGCTGCTTCCTCTGGTGCTGGACCCCAGCAGAGAAGAGGGTCCTCTTGTGCTAGACCCATGCAGAGAGGGGGCCCTCTGCTGCCGGACCACAGCAGGGAGCAGAGTTCATTCTTCTAGACCTCAGCAGGGACGATGGTCCTCTGCTGCCAGACCCCAGTACAGAGGAGGGTCCTCTGCTGCCGGAAACCATCAGAGAGGCGGCTCCTTTGCTGCTACCTCTCTGCTGGGGTCCAACAGAGTGGAGGATCTACTGTTTCCAGACCCCAGCAGCAGAGCAGGGTGCTCTGGTGCTGGAAAACAGCAGGGAGTAGGGTCCCCTGCTGCCGGCAGCATCAGCAGTGGTGGGTCCTCTAATGCCGGAACCAAGCTACAAAGGGGGGTACTCTGATGCTAGACCCCAGCAGCTGTGGAGGGTCCTCTGGTGCTGTCGGACCCCAGCAGAGAGGAAGCAGCAGAGGACTCGCCTCTCTGCTGGGGTCCTACAGAGTGAAGGGTCCTCTGCTACCAGACCCCAGCAGCAGTAGAGCGTCCTCTTCAGCCATAAACCAGCAGGGAGAACCAGGAGGGTCCTCTGCTGCCAGACACCAGCAAGACAGCGGGTCCTGTAGTGCCGGACCAGAGCAGCAGAGGGGTGTCCTCTGGTGCCGGACCCTACCAACAGAGGAGGGTCTTCTTCAGCCGGACCACAGCAGGGAGAAGGGTTCTCTCATTCTGGACTTCAGCAGGGATGATGGTCCTCTGCTGCCGGACCCCAGCAGCAGGGGAGGTCATCTGGTACCACACCCGAGCAGCAGATGAGGTTCCACTGCTGCCATATCCCTGCAGGGAGGAGGGTCCTCTGCTATCAGAACACAGCAGAAGGAAGGTCCTCTGCTGCCAGACCCCAGGAACAGAGAGGGGTCCTCTGGTGCCAGAACCCCCCAACAGCTGAGGGGGGGTCCTTTGGTTCCCGACCACAGCAGCAGAGGGAGGATCTACATTCCCGGACACCAGCACAAGAGGGGGGGTCCTCTGCTGCCAGACCCAGTAGCAGAGGCGGGTCCTTTGGTGTCGGACCCCAAGGGCAGAGGGGATTCTCTGCTGCCACACCCCAGCAGCAGAAGGCGGTCCTCTGGTACTGGACCCCAGCAGAGTGGAGGTTGCTCTGCTGCTGAACACCAGCAGGAGAGCAGAGTCCTAGTTACGGGACCTCAGCAGCAAAAGTGGCTCCTCTGGTGCTGGTCCCCAGCCGCGGGGGAGGGGGGTTCTCTGGTGCCGGAACCCAGAAGCAGTGAGGGGTCCTCTGGTGCCAGAAACAGCAGCAGAGGGAGGACCTCTGCTTCTGGACTCCAGCAGCAGAGGGGGGTCATCTGCTGCAGGAACCCAGCAGAAGGAGGGTTCTCTGTCGAACAGCAGGAGCATAGGGCAGTCCTCTGGTGCTGGACCCCAGCAACAGAGGGGGGGTCTTCTGTTGCCGGACGCTAGCAGCAGAGGAGGGTCTTCTGCTGCCGAACGCCATTAGAAGAGGGTCACCTGCTGTTTGCTCTCTTGGGGACCAGTCAGGAACGAGGGTCCTCTTCAACTTCCTCTGTGCTGTGGTCCAGCAGCAGAGGAGGGTCCTCTGATGCAGGAGTCCAGTAGTAGAGGAGGGTCCTCTGCTGCTTCCTCTCTGCTGTGGTCTAATATAGATGAGTGTCCTCTGGTGCTGGACCCCAGTAGAAGAGTAGGGTCCTCTGCAGTGTCCTCTCTGCTGGGGTCCAGTGGGCAACGAGGGTCCTCTGAAACTTTCCCTCTGCTGTCATCCAGCAGCAGAGGACGGCCCTCTGCTGCAAGAGTCCAGCAGAGGAGGGTCCTTTGCTGTTACCTCTCCACTGAGGATAGTCCTCTGGTGCCGGACCACTGCGGACAGGAGGGTCATCTGCTGCTGGAGCCAGCAGAAGAGGTGGGTACTCTGCTTCTGGACACCAGTAGAAGAGAAATGTCCTCTGCTGCGTCCTCTCTTAGGGGTCCAGCAGGGAGGAGGTTCCTCTGTTGCAGGGGTGCAGGGTCCTCTGCTGCCAAACCCCAGTAGCAGAGGGGGGGTCCTCTGCTGCTTCCTCTCTGCTGGGGTTCAACAGAGGAGGACCTCTGCTACCAGACCCCAGCTGCTGAGCAGGGTCTTCTGGCGCCGGACCCCAGAAGAAGGGGGGTGTTCTCTGCTGCCACACCCCTTAGCAGAGGAGGATCCTATGCTGCCAGACCACAGCAGAGAAGTTTCCTCTACTGCCGGAACCCAGCAGAGAGGAGGGTCCTCCTCTTTGTCTTCTCTTAGGGGTCCAGCAGGACGAGTGTCCTTGTAACTTACTCTCTGCTGTGGTCCAGGAGCAGAGGATGATCCTCGGAGGCAGGGGTCCAGCAGTAGAGGAGAATCCTCTGCTGCTGGCACACAGCAGAAGAGGAAGGACCTCTGCTGCGGGACCCCAGCTGAGTAAAGGCTCCTCTTCTGCTTTCTCTCTGCTGTGCCACAGCAGAGAGGAGGGTCCTTTGATGCTGGACCAAAGCAGAGAGCAGGGTCCTTTGCTGCTTCCTTTCTGCTGGGGTTCCAAAGCAGAGGAGGGTGCTTTGCTACAGGACATAACAGCAGAGGAGGGTCCTCTGCTACCTGACCCCAGCCTGGAGGAGGGGCCTCTGCTGCTGGACCCCAGCAGAGAGGCGTCTTCTGATGCCGGACTCGAGCAGCAGAGGAGGTTCCTCTGATTCCGGAATAGAAGCAAACGAGGGTCCTCTGCTGTCAGACCCCAGATGTCAGGAGGGTCCTATGCTGTATGAACCCAGCAGCAGAGCAGCGTCCTCTGCTGCTGGACCCCAGGAGTAAGGAGGGTACCTGCTGCTCGACCCCAGCAGAGACTAGGGTACTCTGGTTTTGGACCTCAGCAGAGAGAGGTGTACTCTGGTGTCAGACCCCAAGAGCAGAGGATGGTCCTGTTCTGCCATACCCGAGAAGGCAGCAGGGTCCTCTGCTGCCGTACCATAGCAAGGAGGAAGGACCTTTGTGGCCGGACCCCAGCAGCAGAGTTGGGTCCTCTGGTGCCCGACCCAAGCAGAATAGTAGGGTCTTCTGGTGCAGGACCTCAGAAGGGAGAAAGGTCCTCTGCTGCCAGACCACAGCAGCAGAGAGGGGTACTCTGGTTCCGGACCACAGCAGCAGAGGGGGTTCCTACAGTACCGGATGCCAGCAGATAAGGGGGGTCCTCTGGTACCGGATTCCAGCAGAGAGGAAGGTCCTCTGGTGCCAGAGCCCAGCAGCAGTTGAGATCCTCTGCTGCGGGACACTACCCGGTCGGAGGATCCGCTGCTGCCAGACGCCAGCAACAGAGGAAGGTCCTCTGGTGCCAGACCCCAGCAGTAGAGGAGTGTCCTATGAGCCTGGACCCCAGCAGCAGGGAGGTGGGTCCTCTGGTGTGGAAACCCAAGAGCGGAAGACGATCCTCTGGTGCAGGAGCACAGCAGAGAGGAGGGTCCTCCACTACCAGACCCCAGCAGAGAGGAGGGTCCTTTGCTCCCAGACCTCAGTAAAGAAGAGGGTGCTCTGGTGCCGAACATCAGCAGAGTAGGGTCCTCTGCTGCTGTACCCCAGCAGAGAGGAGGGTCATTTGCTGCCGGACTCCAGCAGACAGGAGGGACCCTGCTGCTGGACCCAAGTCCATCAGGGAAGAGTGTCCTCTGGTGCTGGACCCTAGTAGGAGTGGAGGATCCTATGCTCCCTGACGCTAACACTGAGGAGGATCCTCTGCTGCCAGACCCCAGTAGAACAGGAGTGTCCTCTACTGCTTCCTCTCTTTGATGCCCACCAGAAGTGGAGTGTCCTCTGCAGCTTCCTCTCTGCTGGGGTACAGCAGAGAGGAGAGTCCACTGGTGCCGGACCCCAGCAGAAGAGGAGTGTATTCTCCTGCGTCCTCTCCCTGGGGTGCAGCATGAGGGGAGGGTCCTCTGCAACATCTTCTCTACTGTGGTCTAGTAGCAGGGGAGCACCTCTTTGCAGGGGTCCCACAGAGCAGGAGGGTCGTCTGCTGTTGGACCCCGGAAAGAGGAGGTTCCCCGGCTGCTGTAACCCAGCAGGGAGGAGAATCCTCTGCTGCTAGACCTCAGCAGCAGAGAAGGATCCTCTGGTGCCAGATCCGAGGAGCAGAGGAGTGTCCTCTGCTTCCAGACCCCAGCATGGAGGAGGGTCCTCTGCTGCCGGAACCCAGCAGAGAGGATTCTTTGCTACCAGACCCCAGCATCTGAGGGGGATTCACTTGTGCCGGACCCCAGCAGCAGAGGAGTGTCCTCTGCTTCCAGACCCCAGCATGGAGTAGGGTCCTCTGTTGCTGGAACCCAGTTGAGAGGAGGGTCCTCTGCTGTTGGATCCCAGCAGGGAAGAGGGTCCTCTGCTGCAGGAACCCAGCAGAAACAGGGTCCTCATCTGTCGGATCCCAGCTGAAGATTAGGGTCCTGTGTTTCGTCCTCTCTTTGGGGTCCAGCAGATAAGGATCCTCTGCATCTTCCTCTCTGCTGAAGTCCAGCTGCAGAGGAGGGTCCTCTGCGGCTGGACCACAGCATGGAGGAGGTATCTATGCTACTTCCTCTCTGCTCCACCCCAGCACTGTGGAAGTTCCTCTGCTGCCAAACAACAACAGGTTGGAGGTTCCTCTGCTTCCGGACCCCAGCAGAGAGGAGGGTCCTTTGCTGCCAGACCCCAGAAAAACAGGAGGTTCCTCTGCTGCTTCCTCTCTTTGGTGTCCAGCAGGAGAGGAGGGTCCTCTGCTGCTTCCTCTCTGCTGGGGTCCATCAGCAGACGAAAGTCCTCTGCTGCTGAAATCCAGAAGGAGAGGAGGGTCCTCTGCTGCCAGACTCCTGCAGAGGGGAGGGTCCTCTATTGCTTCCTCTCTGCTGGAAACTAGCAGAGACGAGTGTCCTGTCGTGCTAGACCCCAGCAGAGAAAAGGGTCGTCTGCTGATTGACCCCAGCAGCTGAGGAGGCTCCACTGTTGCCGTACTCCAACAGCAGAGGAGGGTCTTTCTGTTCCGCACTGAAGCAGCATAGGATGGTCCTCTGCTGACGGACCCCACCAGCAGAGGAGGGTCCTCTGGTGCCAGAACCCAGCAGCAAGGAGGGTCTTCTTCTACCGGACCCCAGAAGCAGAGTAGGTCCTGTGTTTCTGGACCCCAGCAGAAGAAGGCGGTCCTCTGCAGCTTCCTCTCTGCTGCAGTCCAGCAGAGAGGATGGTCCTCTGGTGCTGGACCGCAACAGAGAGGAAGGACCTCTGATGATTCCTCTCTGCTGGTGTCCAGCAGCAGGGATGAAGCTCCTCTGTTGCTGGACTCTGCAGGGATTAGAGTGCTCTGCTGCTGCACCCAAGCAGGGTGGAGGGTCCTCTGCTGCCGGTCCCCAGCAGGGAGGATGGTCCTCTGCTGCTGAACCCCAGCAGGGAGGAGGTTCCTCTGCTTCCGGATTCCAGAAAGTTTTCCGGGGACCTCATCTGCGAACCATCAGTGCTAGTCAGCTGGTGTGTAATTCCAGTCTCAGAGGGTCCATGGACACGCTGACGTGGGACCCCAGATTCCACAGGGATTGGGGAATGCTGAATTAGGATCGAGGTCCAAGAGGGCTCGTGGGTACACAGACATGGGACTCCAGGTCTCACGGGGCCCATGGGCACAGTGATGTGGGACTCCAGCTCCCAGAGGGTCAGTGTGCACACTCACATGGGATTCCAGCTCCCATAGGGCTCGTGGGCTTACTGACTGGGACTCCAGGTCCCTCAGGGCCTCTGGGATCCATGATGTGGAACTCCAGCTTCTAGTTCTCCTTGTGCCCTAGGTTGTACCTTGCTGGTGAAGACAGACAGCCACTTCCTAGCACAGAGGCCTGGCCTGATGCAAGGCCACAAGCGTCCTCCACCCCCTCCTGATCCTTCATATGTGGGCTGTTCGGCCTTGGAGCCCAACTTTCAAGGGACACATATAGAGGAATTCTATCCAGGATTCCCACCTGACACTAGGATGGCTGGGGCTGGACCTTCTACTGTTCAAAATCTTCAGCCAACCAGGGAAGAAAGGGCAGCTTATGCGTCCTCCGTGGACAGCAGGAATCACTGCAGGATGCTACTCCAGGCTCTCCTGCAGAAGCAAGGGAAACAATCCCAGCCTAAGAGAAATTCACTCTCAAGGACACTCTTTGGAGCGGTTGCACAGAAGTCCCAGGACAGAAGAATTACTCACACCCTTGGGACACATTGGCAGACAAAAGCAGTCTTCAGCCACAGCACCCTCCCTACCTCCCAGGAAAGCAGCTTTCTTTCGCTTCCTTCCCTCCTGCATGTCTGTCTGGATCTGTCCTGTTTTGTTTGAAACACAAAGGAACAGAGAGGGAGAGAGAGCAATCTTTCTTGCATCTGCTGGCTCACTTCCCAAGGACCACCAACAGAGCCAGATGTGGCTGGGCCAGGACAAGCCCGGACTCCAGGAGCTTCCTCCACATGTCCCACAGGGACACAGGGCCACAGGGGCACAAGCCCATGCGCCATCCTCCACTGCTCTCCCAGGAGCATAGGCAGGGAGCTAAACTGCAGGGGAAGCAGTCAGGACTTCAAGCAGCACCCATACAGGCCATCTGCCTGGCAGGCTGAGGCCTTGAGGCCCTCAGACACCACGCAGCACCACACCAACCCACTCCACCGATTCCACCCCTAGCAGCATTCTTCAGCAGCCCCTTCACCAGGCCCGTGAATGTACTTGTCCTCCAGCTTTGCATAACTTTTGCTGTGTGTGTTGAGAGAGTAGAGTGCACCAACAGGGCATCCAGGCATGCTGCTACTCTACCTGTCAAATGAGATGGACCTCTGTGGAGAGTACACGTCAGCTGTTGAGGTGTCTTGTGGCAGGTGGCACATCAGTGGCATCTGATGGACCCCAGGTGGCCTGCAAGAGAAAGAGACTTGAATCCAGGATGCCCCTGGAGGAGGGTGAAGCATTCCCTGGTGAACAAAAGGCCAATGGCATTTGGTAGGGGTTTGTGGGGCCAAATTTCTGCCTCCAATTTACACGATGGAGATGAATGACCCCCCCCCAAGTGTTTCCTTGGATGCCCTGAAGAAGGCAAAATGGTCCTCGTGAGCCAATGCCTGCCCATGGCATGGGAAGGCCTATTTTGTGCAGGCCTTGGTTCCTCCCAGGCCACCGCCCTACCTGCTGGAAAGTGGGACTG
Source organism: Ochotona princeps (assembly GCF_030435755.1). Classification (NCBI taxonomy): domain Eukaryota; kingdom Metazoa; phylum Chordata; class Mammalia; order Lagomorpha; family Ochotonidae; genus Ochotona; species Ochotona princeps. The sequence goes on from NW_026699374.1 coordinate 164,666, forward strand.
CATGTCCCAGGGTGCTCTCGCAGAAGCTAAGGCCTGGGACTTCCTATTCCAGATGACTGGTGTCCTTTGGTGCTTACTCGTCCTTTCACTGTTCCATCCTTAGGATCCCACAAGCCCAGACACCACCCAGCTAGGCAGAGGAAGGCCGAGTGCTGTATCACCCTAACTGCCACCCCACACATGCAATAATACACGAAGGCCTCTCTGCAGCCCATCGGGGAGCAGTTGCACTTGCTAAAGAAAGCCCAGGCCCTGTCCCCAAGGGTGCTTTCTGATGAAAGGGGGTAGTGGCAAGGTTTCCGGTGAGCTCATCTGCGAAAGATCAATGCTAGCCAGTCAGTGAGTAACTTGGTACCAGAGGGTCCTTCTGCACACTGACATGGGACTCCAACACCCAGAGTGCCTGTGGGCACACTGACGTTTGTATCAATCTCCTACAAGACCCATGGGCACAGTGACATGAGACCCCAATTCCCAACAGGACACATGGGCACGCTGAACTAGGATTCAGGCCCAGAGGGCCCATGTGCACACTGACATGGGTCTCCTGCTCTCAGAGGCCCATGAGCATGTTAATGTGTGTCTCCAGCTCCCATAGGGACTCTGGGCACGCTGACATGGGACTCCATCTACCACAGGGCCTCTGGGTGCCCTAATGTGGAACTCCAGCTCCCAGCGCTCTCCCCATGTCCTATGTGGTACCTTAATGGTGAAGGCACACAGCCACTTCCTAGCACAGAGGTCCAGGCTGATGCAGGACCACAATCATCCTCAACCCCCTCCTGGACCTTCGTTTGCAGGCTTTTCAGCCTTACCCCAATCTTCAAGGGACAAGTATCCAGGAACACTCTCCAGGAACCCCACCTGACACTAGGATGGCTGGGGCTTGGCTGTCTAGTGTCCAAAAGGAATGAGCCCAACCAAGGGTAGAAAGGGCAGCTTATGCGCCCTCTCATGGACAGCAGGACTCACTGCAGGATGCTCCTCCAGGCTCTCCTGCACAAGAGAAACAAACTCGGCCTGAGAGACATTCACTCTCAAGAACACACTTTGGAGATCCTGCACAGGAGTCCCAGGACAGAAGCCCTATGCACACCCTTGGGGTCTACATTGGCAGAGAAAAGCAGTCTTCGGTCACAGCACAGCACACAGCACACAGCACACAGCACACAGCACACTCCCTGCCAGGAGGCCAATAGCAATCTCTCTCTTTCTGCCTTCTTGCCTGCCTGCCTGAATCTGTCCTGTTTGCTTGGAGCACACAGGAACAGAGAGGGATAGAGAGCGCAATCTTTCTTGCATCTGCTGCCTCTCTTCCCCAGGGACCACCACCAGAGCCAGATGTGGCTGGGCCAGGACAAACCCGGGAACCAGGAGCTTCCTCCACATGTCCCACAGGGGCACAGGGCCACAGGGGCACAAGCCCCTGCGCCATCATCCGTTGCTCTCTCAGCACCATCAGCAGGGAGCTGGACTGCAGAGGATGCTGTCAGGTCTTGAAGCAGCACCCATACAGCTGAACTGCACACAAGCCTCGCAGGCTGAGGCTTGAACTTTAGGACCCCTCCCCAACCACCAAAACCCGCACCACCCGACAACATCCCTTACCAGTTTCTTCAGCAGCTCCTTCAACAGGCCAGCGAAAGTACCTGTCCCCCTTGCTGGCACAACTTTGGCTGTTCCATGCTGAGAGAGCAGCGGGCACCAACAAGGCATCCAGGCATGCTGCTACTCTACCTCTCCTGGTGAGAAAGCCTCTGTGGAGAAGACACGTCAGCTGTTGGGGTTTCTTGGTTCAGGTGGCACATCAGTGGCAGCTGATGGTCCACAGGTGGTCCACAGCAGAAAGAGTCTTGAATCCAGGATGCCCCTGGAGGATGGTGAAGCATTCCTTCGTGAACAAGAGGGCAGTGGCTGGTGGTAGGAGGCTGTGGGGCCAAATTCCTGCCTCCAATACACACGACCAAGATGCCTCTCATCCCACAAATGTTTCTTAGGATGCCCTGAAGATGGGAAAATGTGTTCCGTCCAACAGAACAGTTCGTGAACACGGCGAAGTCTGTGCATGAGTCACCGACACGACGAACAGAGATGGTGGAAGTCTCTGAAGTCTCCCCATTTTGCTCTTTCCCCTCTCCTTGTTTGCTCTTTCCCCCACACCTTCCTGTGCAGAACATTGCATGCAGCTGAGGCCAATTAGACCAGGTGCTTTTAGCCCCAAGCCCGTTACCCTAGTGCTCAGCTTAACGAGTGCTAATCATCTCCTTAGCCCACAACATGACCGCATTTTTTGTTTTAAAGCTGATTCAATGTGCCTGTCTTAGCTTGTAGACTCTCAGATTATCAGCTTTACCCTTCATCAGGAATCTCTGTAGCATGACAGAGCCCCTGTCTTAGGTTGTTCAGTGCCTGGTCCATCTGACCTGTCACTGGCTGCCATTCAAGCATTGCCTGCTGCAGATGCACAAACCATACTCAGGGAGGCTGGTAACCCTGTTCCATGGATAGGAGTGCTTTTAGCTTGGTATCAATGAGCAGACAACAGTTTCTGGGCTTGGGAAAACATAGCACTACACAGGTGAAACATACATAAAGCATATGATGGGGAACAAGAGGCCCTGACCATAGGAGTATCTTTAGCTCGGTAGCAATGAGCAGACAGCAGTTCCCGGGCTTGGGAAAACATAGCACTACACAGGTGAAACATACATAAAGCATATGATGGGGAACAAGAGGCTCTGACCATAGGAGTATCTTGAGCTCGGTAGCAATGAGCAGACAGCAGTTCCCGGGCTTGGGAAGCATTTTGCACTTGCATCGGTGTTGCACACAAAAAGGCATACGATGGGGTACAAGAGGCCTAGACCCAATCTCACAGCCTCTGCTGTTCCTCTGCCAACAGATCAACCCGCAGTTACAACACAAGGGTGCCCACCCGCTCATGTGCATCAGTAAAGTCCTATTGCTCCATAACTCTGGCAGTCTGTACCGCGACCTTGTTCATTGTCACCAAGGTAACTGGTGGTTGCTGCTGCTGATGTACTGGCTATGGTGGTCGCCACTATGCCAGTCTCTTTTATTCTTTATCAGGCCAACAGAGGCCTCTCCGTCAGTCCCAACAGACACAGGCAGGATTCAGGGCGGGGGCTGAAGAACAGCAGAATTGCAATTGCCATTCCAGCACGCTGTCAGGGTGCACTGGAACGTGGTGTCATTCACTTCAGAGGTGTTTTCTGTATGTGAGAGAGAAACATGGGGATAACACAGGCAGACACAAGCTTCAAATTCAAGGAGCTGAGGTTCACCCACGTGAGTGAGTCCTCAAGTTCAGAGGAATGATGGAACTAATAGATTCCACAGGAATCATTGCATTCCTAAAGAAGGGAAAACGGGTTGCATGCCAGTCATGTCCAAACCCCACGAAGCTGCCACGTAGAGAAGGTGGGTATTTTCCCTGTGGTAATAACAGGGGAATGATAAGCAAAAGCACGGGCAGAGATTATGCTATTTATAAAGGGAGGGCCAGACCCCCAACAGCTGGGGTCACACACCAGTCTGATAGTCTGGTTAAAATGGAAACTGGCAGGAAATGTCAGAACCTGGTGCTCATAGCAGAAAGACAAGATAAAGAGAGGGGTGCTTCACAAATACTAAGACACTTACATAATATATAAAGGCCTAATATACCTGGGGCCTCTCGTGGAGGCCCCAGCAGAGATGGAGAGGGATTCCGAGGGGGACCCTTGGGCTGAGGACCCAGCAGAGGGGTTCCTGAGTGGGACCCTCTCACTGAGGACACAGCACAGAGAGAGGGGAGGTCCCAGGGGGACTCTCGCTGAGGCAAGAGCAGAGGGGGTCCCAAGAGGGACCCTCTTGCTGAGGCCCCAGCAGAGAGGGAGGGTGGTCCGAGGGGGAACTTCTTGCTGATGGCCCCAGCAGAGGGGGTCCCGAGGTGGTCCCTCTCTCGCTGAGGTCCCAGGAGAGGTGGCACCCAGGGGGACCCTCTCACGGAGGACCCAGCAGAGAGGTAGTGGGACTCAGAGGTTCCTCTCACTGAGGCCCCAGAAGATGGGGTCCTGAGGGGGACCCTCTGGCTGTGTCCCCAACAGAGAGAGGGTCGGGCTCTGATGATCCCTCTCAATGAGTCCCAGGCAGAGAGAGAGAGGGGGGGTCTGGGGGAACCATCTCGCTGAGGCCCCAGCAGAGAGGTTCCCGAGTGGAATCCTCTCACTGAGGCCACAGCATTGACAGAGGAGGGGTCCGAGGGGGACACTCTCACTGAGGCTCCAGCAGAGGGTGTCCCGAGTGGGACCCTCTGGCTGAGGCATCAACAGAGAGGGAAAGGGGCTCCGGGGGTCCTTCTCGCTGAGGCCCCAGCAAAGGGGGTCCTGAGTGGTACCCTCTCGCCTAGGCCCCAGCAGAGAGGTTAGGTGGCTCCGGGTTTCCCTCTAGCTGAGGCCCAAGCAAAGGGGGTCACAGGGGTTCCTTCTAGCTGAGGCCCCAGCAGAGGGGGTCCCAAGGGGGACACTCTCGCTGAGGCCCCAGCAGAGAGGGAGGGGTCGCCAGGGTTCCCCCTCGCTGAGGCCCAAACTGAGGGGGTCCCGAGGGGGACACTCGCTGAGGCTCCAGCAGAGGGCGTCCCGAGTGGTCCCTTCTCGCCTAGGCCCCAGCAGAGAGATTAGGTGGCTCCGGGTGTCCCTCTAGCTGAGGCCCAAGCAAAGGGGATCGCTGGGGTTCCCCCTCGTTGAGGTCCCAGCAGAGGGAGTCCCAAGGGGGACCCTCTCGCTGAGGCCCCAGCAGAGAGGGAGGGGTCGCCAGGGTGTCCCCTCGCTGAGTCCCCAACAGAGGGGGTCCCGAGAGGGTCCCTCTCCCTGAGGCCCCAGGAGAGGTGGTTCCCAGGGGGACCTTCTCACGGAGGACCCAGCAGAGAGAGTGTGGGACACAGGGGTCCTTCTCACTGAGGCCCCAGAAGACGCGGTCTTGAGGGGGAACCTCTGGATGAGTCCCCAAAACAGAGAGAGGGTCGGGCTCTGAGGATCTCTCTCGCTGAGGCCCCAGCAGAGAGTGTAGATGGCACCGGGGGTCCCTCTAGCTGAGGCCCCAGCAGAGGGATTTCAGAGTGGACCCTCTCACTGGGGCCCCAGCAGCGATGAAGGGGTCGCCGCGGGTCCCTCTAGCTGAAGCCCAGGTAGAGAGAGAGGGGGGTCCGACGAGGACCATCTCGCTGAGACCCAGGCAGAGGGGCTCACGAGATGGACCATCTTGCAGATGCCCCAGCAGATAGGGAGGGGATGGAGGGGGTGTTCCAAGGGTCCCTCTCACTGAGGCCCCAGCAGAGTGGGTCCCCACGGGACTGGCTCTTGCGGCTCATTTGGAGAGTGAATCATCGGACGGAAGATCTTTCTCTCTGTCTCTTCTTATCTCTGTATATCTGACTTTGGAATAAAATACATAAATCTGTTTAAAAAACAAAAAGGTAGGGGAGCATCGGGCACCCTCGTGGCCACCAGGACTCACTGCAGGATGCTCATCCAACAGAGTGAAGGGTCTGCTGTTTCCAGACCCCAGCAGCAGAGCAGGGTGCTCTGGTGCTGGAAAACAGCAGGGAGTAGGGTCCTCTGCTGCCGGCACCATCAGCAGAGGTGGGTCCTCTGGTGCCGGAACCAAGCTACAGAGGGGGATACTCTGATGCTAGACCCCAGCAGCAGTGGAGGGTCCTCTGGTGCTGTCGGACCGCAGCAGAAAGGAAGCAGCAGAGGACTCGCCTCTCTGCTGGGGTCTTACAGAGTGAAGGGTCCTCTACTACCAGACCCCAGCAGCAGTAGGGCATCCTCTTCTGCCATAAACCAGCAGGGAGAATGGTTCTCTGCTGCCAGTCCCAGCAGCAGAGGAGGGTCTTCTGGTGCCGGACACCAGCAGCAGAGGGGGGTGTCTCTGGTGCGGGACCACAGCAGAGAGGGAGGTACTCTGCTTCCAGACCCCAGCAGAGAGCAGGGTCCTGCGCTGCAGGACCCCAGAAGAGAAGTTGGGTCCTCTCATGCTAGACCCCTGGAGAGGAGGGTGCTCTGCTGGGGGACTCCAGCACATAGGAGGGTCGTCCTGTGCTGGACCCCAGCAGAGAGGGGTGTCATCTGGTGAAACATCCCAGCACAGAGAAAGATCCTCTGTTGCTGGACCCCAGCAGAGAGGGAGGTCCTCTGGTGCCAGAGCCCAAAAGCAGAGGAGGGTCCTCTGCTGCCAGACCACAGCAGGGAGGAATGTCCTCTGCTGTCTGACCTGAGCAGTAGAGGATTGTCCTGTGGTGCCGGGCCCCAGCAGAGATGAAGGTCCTCTGCTGCTCGAGCAAGCTGAGAGGAGGATCCTCTGGTGCTGGACCCCAGCAGAGAATGGTGTCCTCTGTTGATGGACCCCAGCAACAGAGGAGGGTTCTCTGTTGCTGGACCCCAGCAGAGTGTAGGGTGTTGTTGTGCCAGACCCCAGCAGAGAGGAGGGACTCTGCTGCCGTACCAAGGCAGGGAGGAGGGTCCTCTGCTGCAGGAACCCAGCAGAAGGAGGGTCCTCTGCTGCCAGACCCCAGCAGCAGAGGGGGTCCTCTGGTGCCGGACCCTAGCATCAGAGGGGTGTCCTGTGCTTCCAGACACCAACAGCAGAGGGAGGAACTCTGCTGCTGGACCCCAGCAGAACATGGGTGTTGTCTGCTGCAGGAACCCAGCATAAGGAGTGTCATTTGCTACCAAACCCCAACAGGAAAAGGGGGTCCTCTGGTACCGAAACCCAGCAGCAGAGGGGGGGTTCTTTGCTGCCAGACCCAAACAGCATAAGGGGGTTCTCTGCTGCTGGAATCCAGCAGCACAAGGGGCTCTCTGCTGCCGGACATCAGGAGAGAGGAGGGTCCTCTGCTGCAGCACGCCAGTAGAAAAGAAGGATCCTCTGTTGCCGGAATCCAGCAGAAGAGGAGCGTCCTCTGCTGCAGGATGCCAGTAGAAGAGTAGGATCCTCTGCGTGTCCTCTCTTTGGGGTCCAGTAGGGAACAAGGTTCCTCTGCAACTTCCATTATGCTGTGGTCCAGCAGCAGAGGCGGGTCCTCTGCTGCAGGGGTCCAGCAGGAGAGGAGGGTCCTTTGCTGCTACATCTCCACTGGGGTCCAGCAACAGAGGTGGGTCCTCTGCTGCCGCACCCCAGCAGCAGAAGGCGTTAATCTGGTGCTGGATGCCAGCAGAGTGGAGGGTCCTCTGCCGCTGGACCCCAGCAGGAGAGGAGAGTACTTGGGTACTGCACCACAGCAGAACAAGGTGTTCCTCTGGTGCCGGACCCTAGCAGCAGAGGGGAGTTCTCTGCTGCAGGAACCCAGCAGAAGGAGTGTTCTCTGCTGCCAGACCCCAGGAGCATACGGAGGTCCTCTGGTGCTGGACCCCAGCAGCAGAGGGGGATCTTCTGGTGCCGGACGCCAGCAGCAGAGGAGGGTCCTCTGGTTCTAGACCCCAGCAGAGAGGGTTGTCATCTGGTTTCAGACAACAGCAGCAGTGGTGGATGCTCTGCTGCTGTACCCAGCAGAGAGGGTGGTCCTCTGCCACCAGACCCCAGCTGGGAGGAGGGCCCTCTTGCCTCCGGAACCCAGCAGGGAGGAGGGTCTTCTGGTGCCGGGCGCCAGCAGAGAGGAGGTCCGCTGGTGCCGGACCTGAGCAGCAGAAGAGGGTCCTCTGCTGACTGACCCCAGCAGAGATGAAGGTCCTCTGCTGCTCGAGCAAGCTGAGAGGAGGGTCCTCTGGTGCTGGACCCCAGCAGAGAATGGTGTCCTCTGTTGATGGACCCCAGCAACAGAGGAGGGTTCTCTGTTGCTGGACCCCAGCAGAGTGTAGGGTGTTGTTGTGCCAGACCCCAGCAGAGAGGAGGGTCCTCTGCTGCCGTACCAAGGCAGGGAGGAGGGTCCTCAGCTGCAGGAACCCAGCAGAAGGAGGGTCCTCTGCTGCCAGACCCCAGCAGCAGAGGAGGTCCGCTGGTGCTGGACCTGAGCAGCAGAAGAGGGTCCTCTGCTGACGGACCCCAGCAGGGAGGAGGGTCCTCTGCTGAAGGAACCCAGCAGAAACAGGGTCCTCATCTGTCGGATCCCAGGCGAAGATTAGGGTCCTGTGCTTTGTCCTCTCTTTGGGGTCCAGTAGGAGATGAGTGTCCTCTGCAACTTCCTCTCTGCTGTGGTCCTGTAGCAGAGGAGACTCCTCTAGGCTGGGGTTCAGCAGCTGAGAACCCTCTTCTCTGCCGTGTCAGGCAGGAGATGACGCTGCTCTGCTGCTGGGATCTGACAGCAGGAGAGGAGGGTCCTCTGCTGCTGGAACAGGAAAGAAGAGGAGGGTCCTCTGCTGCAGGACTCCAGCTGAGAGGAACGTCCTCTGCTGCTTCCTTTCTGCTGCACCCCAGCAGAGCGAAGGGTCCTCTCATGCTAGACACCAGCAGAGAGGATGTTCCTCTGCTGCTTCCTCTCAGCTGAGGTCCAGCAGAAGAGTAGGGTCCTCTGCTGTCGGACGCAGCAGCAGTGGAGGATCTTCTAATGCCGGGCCCCAGCAGAGAGGAGGGTATTCTGCTGCTCCACCCCAGCAGAGAGGAGGGTCCTCTGGTGATGGACCCCAGCAGAGAGGGGTGTCCTCTGGTGCCCGACCCAAGCAGCAGAGGGGGTTCTCTTTTGCTGGACATCAGCAGAGAGCGGGGTCCTCTGGTGCCTGACCCCAACAGCTGAGGGGGGTCCTCTGGTGCCGGACCACAGGAGTGAGGAGGGAGGACCTCCACTCCTGGAAACCAGCACAACAGGGGTGTCCTCTGCTGCCAGACCCAACAGAAGGAGGGTCCTTTGCTGCCAGACCCAGTAGCATAGAAGGGTCCTTTGGTGTCGGACCCCAAGAGCAGAGGGGGTTCTCTGCTGCCGGACCACAGCAGCAGAAGGCGGTTCTCTGGTGCTGGACCCCAGCAGAGTGGAGAGTCCTCTGCTGCCGGAACACAGCAGAAGGAGGGTCCTCTGCTGCCAGACCGCAGCAGCAGAGGAGGGTCATGTGGTGCCAGACACCAGCAAGAGAGGGGATCCTCTGGTGCCGGGCCCCACCAACAGTGGAGGGTCTTCTGCAGCCGGACCACAGCTGGGAGGAGGGTTCTCTCATTCCGGACTTCAGCAGGGACGATGGTCCTCTGCTGCCGGACCCCAGCAGCAGGGAAGGGTCATCTGGTACCACACCCGAGCAGCAGATGAGGGTCCTCTGCTGCCATATCCCTGCAGGGAGGAGGGTCCTCTGCTACCAGAACACAGCAGAAGGAAGGTCCTATGCTGCCGGACCCCAGTAGCAGGAACAGACTGGGGTCCTCTGCTGCCAGACCCCAATAGCTGAGGGGGTTCCTCTGGTGCCCGACCACAGCAGCAGAGGGAGGACCTCCACTCCCTCACACCAGCACAAGAGGGGGGTCCTCTGCTGCCATACCCAGTAGCAGAGGCGGGTCCTTTGGTGTTGGACCCCAAGAGCAGAGGGGGTTCTCTGCTGCCGCACCCCAGCAGCAGAAGGCGGTCCTCTGGTGCTACACCCAGCAGAGTGGAGGGTCCTCTGCTGCTCGACCCCAGCAGGAGAGGAGAGTCCTCGGGTACCGCACCACAGCAGCACAAGTGGTTCCTCTGGTGCCGGTCCCCAGCAGGGGGGTCCTCTGGTGCCAGAACCCAAAAGCAGTGAGGGGTCCTCTGGTGCCAGAAACAGTAGCAGAGGGAGGACCTCTGCTTCCGGACTCCAGTAGCAGAGAGGGGGGTCCTCTGCTGCAGGAATCCAGCAGAAGGAGGGTTCTCTGCTGTAGGACACCAGGAGCATATGGGAGTCCTCTGGTGCTGGACCCCAGCAACAGAGGGAGGGTCTTCTGTTGCCGGAAGCTAGTAGCAGAGGAGGGTCTTCTGCTGCCGAACACCATTAGAAGAGGGTCACCTGCTGTTTCCTCTCTTTGGGGCCCAGTCGGGGAGGAGGGTCCTCTTCAACTTCCTCTGTGCTGTGGTCCAGCAGCAGAGGAGGGTCCTCTGGTATTGGACCTCAGCAGAAGAGCAGGGTCCTCTGCAGTGTCCTCTCTTTGGGGTCCAGTAGGCAATGAGGGTCCTCTGAAACTTGCCCTCTGCTGGACTCTTGCAGCAGAGGACCATCCTTTGCTGCTACCTCTCCGCTGGGGTCCAGAAGCAGGAGGATCCTCTGCTGCTGGAACACAGCAGAAGAGGAAGGTCCTCTGCTGCGGGACCCCAGCTGAGTAAATGCTCCTCTTCTGCTTTCTCTCTGCTGTGCCACAGCAGATAGGAGGGTCCTTTGCTGCTGGACCAAAGCAGAGAGTAGGGTCCTTTGTTGCTTCCTTTCTGCTGGGGTTCCTAAGCAGAGGAGGGTGCTCTGCTACCGGACACAACAGCAGTGGAGGGTCTCTGCTGCAGGACCACAGCAGAGAGGAGGGTCTTTCGTACTAGTCCCCAGCAGAGAGGATGGTTCTCTGCTGCCGGACCCCAGCCGGGAGGAGGGGCCTCTGCTGCTGGACCTCAGCAGAGAGGAGTCTTCTGAGCAGCAGAGGAGGTTCCTCTGATTCCGGAATAGAAGCAAACGAGTGTCATCTGCTGTCAGACCCCAGATGGCAGGAGTGTCTTCTGCTGTATGAACCCAGCAGCAGAGCAGCGTCCTCTGCTGCTGGACCCCAGGAGTAAGGAGGGTACCTGCTGCTCGACCCCAGCAGAGACTAGGGTACTCTGGTTTTGAACCTCAGCAGAGAGAGGTGTACTCTGGTGTCAGACCCCAGCAGCAGAGGATGGTCCTGTTCTGCCATACCCGAGAAGGCAGCAGGGTCCTCTGCTGCCGTACCATAGCAAGGAGGAAGGACCTTTGTGGCCGGACCCCAGCAGCAGAGTTGGGTCCTCTGGTGCCCGACACCAGCAACCTAGTAGGGTCTTCTGGTGCAGGACCTCAGAAGGGAGAAAGGTCCTCTGCTGCCAGACCACAGCAGCAGTGAGGGGTACTCTGGTTCCGGATCCTAGCAGCAGAGTGGGTGTCCTCTGCTGCCAGACAATAGCAGCAGAGGGGGGTCCTCTGGCGCTGGAACCCAGCAATAGAGGGGGGTGCTCTGCTGCCAGACAACAGAACCATAGGGGGATCCTATGGTTCCGGAACCCAGCAAAGAAGGGGAGTCCTCTCCTGCTGGTTCCCAACAGCTGAGGAGTGTCCTCTGGTACCAGACACCAGCAGAGAGAAGGGTCCTCTGCTGCCAGACGCCATCACAAGATTAGGTCCTCTGCTGCGTCCTTTCTTTGGGGTCCAGTATGGGACGAGGGCTCTCTGCAACTTCCTCTCTGCTGTGGTCCAGCAGCAAAGGAAGGCCTCTGCTGCAAGGGTGCAGCAGCAGAAAAGAGTCCTCTACTGTCGGATCCCAGCAGCAGAGCAGCATCCTCTGCTGCCAGACCACAGCATCAGAAGGGGATCCGCTGCTGTCGGATCCCAGCAGCAGAAGCTAGTCTTCTGCTGACGGACGCCAGCAGCAGAGGGAGGTCCTATGCTGCCGGACCCCAGCAGCAGAGGGGGTTCCTACAGTACCGGATGCCAGCAGATGAGGGGGGTCCTCTGGTACCGGATTCCAGCAGAGAGGAAGGTCCTCTGGTGCCAGACCCCAGCAGTAGAGGAGTGTCCTATGGGCCCAGACCCCAGCAGCAGGGAGGTGGGTCCTCTGGTGTGGAAACCCAAGAGCGGAAGACGATCCTCTGGTGCAGGACCACAGCAGAGAGGAGAGTCCTCCACTGCCAGACCCCAGCAGAGAGGAGGGTCCTTTGCTCCCAGACCTCAGCAAAGAAGAGGGTGCTCTGGTGCCGAACATCAGCAGAGATTAGGGTCCTCTGCTGCTGTACCCCAGCAGAGAGGAGGGTCATTTGCTGCCGGACTCCAGCAGACAGGAGGGACCCTGCTGCTGGACCCAAGTCCATCAGAGAAGAGTGTCCTTTGGTGCTGGACCCCAGTAGGAGAGGAGGCTCCTATGCTTCCTGACGCTAACACTGAGGAGGGACCTCTGCTGCCAGACCCCAGCAGAACAGGAGTGTCCTCTACTGCTTCCTCTCTTTGATGCCGAGCAGGAGAGGAGTGTCCTCTGCAGCTTCCTCTCTGCTGGGGTACAGCAGAGAGGAGATTCCACTGGTGCCGGACCCCAGCAGAAGAGGAGTGTATTCTCCTGCGTCCTCTCCCTGGGGTGCAGCATGAGGGGAGGGTCCTCTGCAACTTCTTTTCTGCTGTGGTGTAGTAGCAGGGGAGCACCTCTTTGCAGGGGTCCCGCAGAACAGGAGGGTCGTCTGCTGTTGGACCCCGGAAGGCGGGAGGTTCCCCGGCTGCCATACCACAGCAGGGAGGAGAATTCTCTGCTGCCGGACTTCAGCAGCATAGAAGGATCCTCTGGTGCCAGATCCCAGAAGCAGAGGAGTGTCCTCTGCTTCCAGACCCCAGCATGGAGGAGGGGCCTCTGTTGCCGGAACCCAGCAGAGTGGAGGATTCTTTGCTACCAGAACCCAGCATCTGAGGGGGGTCCACTTGTGCCGGACCCCAGCAGCAGAGGAGTGTCCTCTGCTTCCAGACCCCAGCATGGAGGAGGGTCCTCTGTTGCCGGAACCCAGTTGAGAGGAGAGTCCTCTGCTGTCGGATCCCAGCAGGGAGGAGTCCTCTGCTGCCGGACCCCAGCAGAGAGCAGGGTTCTCTGCTTCGTCCTCTCTTTGGGGTCCAGCAGGAGATGAGGATACTCTGCATCTTCCTCTCTGCTGAGGTCCAGCTGCAGAGGAGGGTCCTCTGCGGCTGGACCACAGCATGGAGGGGGTATCTATGCTACTTCCTCTCTGCTCCACCCCAGCACTGTGGAAGTTCCTCTGCTGCCAAACAACAACAGGTTGTAGGGTCTTCTGTTTCCGCACCCCAGCAGAGAGGAGGGTCCTCTGCTGCCAGACCCCAGCAGCACAGGAGGTTCTTCTGCTGCTTCCTCTCTATGTTGTCCAGCAGGAGAGGAGGGTCCTCTGCTGCTTCCTCTCTGCTGGGGTCCATCAGCAGACGAAAGTCCTCTGCGGCTGAAATCCAGAAGGAGAGGAGGTTCCTCTGCTGCCAGACTCCTGCTGAGGCAGGGTCCTCTATTGCTTTCTCTCTGCTGGAAACTAGCAGAGACAACTGTCCTGTCGTTGTAGACCCCAGCAGAAAAAAGGGTCCTCTGCTGATGGACCAAAGCAGCTGAGGAGGCTACATTGTTGCCAGACTCCAACAGCAGAGGAGGGTCCTTCTCTTCCACACTGAAGCAGCATAGGATGGTCCTCTGCTGACGGACCCCACCAGCAGAGGAGGGTCCTCTGGTGCCAGAACCCAGCAGCAAGGAGGGTCTTCTTCTACCGGACACCAGAAGCAGAGTAGGTCCTGTTGTTCCGGACACCAGCTGCAGAGGAGGGTCCTCTGCTGCTGGACCCCAGCAGCAGAAGGCAGTCCTCTGCAGCTTCCTCTCTGCTGCTTTCCAGCAGAGAGGATCATCCTCTGGTGCTGGACCACAGCAAAGAGGAAGGACCTCTGATGCTTCCTCTCTGCTGGTGTCCAGCAGCAGGGAGGAGGGTCCTCTGTTGCCAGACCCTGCAGGGATTAGGGTCCTCTGCTGCCGCACCCAAGCAGGGTGGAGGGTCCTCTGCTGCCGGTCCCCAGCAGGGAGGATGGTCCTCTGCTGCTGAACCCCAACAGGGAGGAGGTTCCTCTGCTTCCGGATTCCAGAAAGTTTTCCGGGTACCTCATCTGCGAACCATCAGTGCTAGTCAGCTGGTGTGTTTCTCCAGGTCTCAGAGGGTCCATGGGCACGCTGACGTGGGACCCCAGATTCCACAGGGATTGGGGAATGCTGAATTAGGATCGAGGTCCAAGAGGGCTCGTGCGTACACAGACATGGGACTCCAGGTCTCACGGGGCCCATGGGCACAGTGATGTGGGACTCCAGCTCCCAGAGGGTCCGTGTGCACACTCACATGGGATTCCAGCTCCCATAGGGCTCGTGGGCTTACTGACTGGGACTCCAGGTCCCTCAGGGTCTCTAGGGTCCGTGATGTGGAACTCCAGCTTCTAGTTCTCCTTGTGCCCTAGGTTGTACCTTGCTGGTGAAGACAGACAGCCACTTCCTAGCACAGAGGCCTGGCCTGATGCAAGGCCACAAGCGTCCTCCACCCCCTCCTGATCCTTCATATGTGCGCTGTTCGGCCTTGGAGCCCAATCTTCAAGGGACGCATATAGAGGAATTCTATCCAGGATTCCCACCTGACACTAGGATGGCTGGGGCTGGACCTTCTAGTGCTCAAAATGCCTCAGCCAACCAGGGGTAGAAAGGGCAGCTTATGCATCCTCTCATGGACAGCAGGACTCACTGCAGGACGCTCCTCCAGGCTCTACTGCACAAACAAGGGAAACAATCCCAGCCTAAGAGAAATTCACTCTCAAGGACACTCTTTGGAGTGGTTGCACAGAAGTCCCAGGACAGAAGCCTTACTCACACCCTTGGTGTCTGCATTGGCAGACAAAAGCAGTCTTCAGTCACAGCACACTCCCTACCTCCCAGGACAACAGCTTTCTTCCCTCCTGCATGCCTATCTGAATCTGTCCTGTTTTGTTTGAAGCACAAAGGAACAGAGAGGGACAGACAGAATCTTTCTTGCATCTGCTGGCTCACTTCCCCAGGACCAAAACCAGAGCCAGATTTGGCTTGGCCAGGACAAGACTGGGAACCAGGACTTTCCTCCACATGTCCCACAGGGGCACAGCACACAGGGGCACAAGCCCCTGCACCATCCTCCACTGCTCTCCCAGGATCATCAGCAGGGAGCCTGATTGCAGGGGAAACAACCAGGACTTGAAGCAGCACCTATACAGGCCATCTGCCTGGCAGGCTGAGGCTTGACACCCTTGGACACCACACTGAGGCCCCACAACACGGGGTTCCTGAGGTGGACCCTCTCGCTGAGGCCCCAACAGAGAGAGAGGGTCAGCTAATGAGGATCTCTCTCGATGAGGCCCCAGCAGAGGGGTTCCGAGGGGGACCCTCTTGCTGAGGCCACAGTAGAGAGAGAGGAGGGGTCCCCAGGGGGACCCTCCTGCTGAGGCATCCACAGAGAGGGAAGGGGGCTCGGGGGGCACTCTCGCTGAGGCCCCAGCAGAGGGGGTCCCGAGTGGTACCTTCTCACCTAGGCCCCAGCAGAAAGGGTAGATGGCTCCGGGTGTCACTCTAGCTGAGGCCCCAGCTGAAGGGGTCCCAAGGGGTACCTCTTGCTGAGGCCCCAGCAGCCAGGGAGGGGTCGCCAGGGTTCCACCTCGCTGAGGCCCCAACAGAGGGGCTCCTGAGATGGACTTTCTCGCAGATGCCCCAGGAGATAGGGAGGGGAGGGGGGGGCAAAGGGTACCTTTCACTGAGGCCCAAGCAGAGGAGGTCCCGAGGGTGACCCTCTCATTGAGGCCCCAGCAGCGAAGGATGCGGTTCCTAGGGGGACCCTCTCGCTGAGGCCCCAGCAGAGGGGGTCCCTAGGGGACCGGCTGTTGCAGCTCACTTGGAGAGTGAATCATCGGACGGAAGATCTTCCTCTCTGTATCTCGGACTTTGGAATGAAAAAAAATAAAAGTCCATGAAGCCCTCTTGGTAGCTCATCAGGGAGATGCTCCACTTGCCAAAGAACGCCCAAAGCCTGCATCTCAGGGTGCTCTGCAAGGAATGGGGGTGGCAGTAAGGTTTCCCGGGACCTCATCTGGCACAGTACAACCCCAGTGGGCTGGTGTGTAACACCAGCTCACAGAGGGCCTTTGGGACACAGGTGCGGGACTCCAGCTCTCAGGGCCTCCAGGATGCTGGTGTTGGACTCCAGCTCCCTGAGGGCCTGTGGGCATGCTGACATAGGACACCACCTCCCAGGGTTCTTTAAGTGCCTTGCTCTTAAAGGCACCCTGACACTTCCTATCACAGAGGCCTGGGCTGATGCTAGGCCCCAAGTGTCCTCCACCCCTCCTCGGCTTTGGTATGTGGGCTGTTCGGCCTTGGAGCCCTGATCTTTCAACAGCACGTGTACCAGAATACTGTCTGTGACACCCCCCTCACACTAGGATGGCTTGGGTTGGACTGTCTAGAGCTCAGAAGGCCTGAGCCCACCAGGGGTAGAAAGGGCAGCTTGGGGCCCGGCGCCGTAGCCTAGCAACTAAAGTCCTCGCCTTGAACGAGCAGCTGGGATCCCATATGGGCACCGGTTCTAATCCTGGCTGCTCCACTTCCCGTCCAGATCCCTGCTTGTGGCCTGGGAAAGCAGTCGAGGATGGCCCAAAACTTTGGAAACTTGCACCCACATGGGAGTTCTAGAAGAGGCTCCAGGTTCCCGGCTTTGGATCGGCGTGCACCAGCCATTGTGACTCACTTGGGGAGTGAATCATCGGACGGAAGATCTTCTTCTCTGTCTCTCGTCCTCTCTGTATATCTGACCTTGGAATAAAATAATAAACCTGTAAAAAAAAAAAAAGGAAAAGAAAAGAAAAGAAAAAAAGAAAAGAAAGAATGGCGGCTTTGGGCACCCTCTGGTGGCCATCAGCACTCAGTGCGGGACGCTCATCCAAGGCTCTCCAGCATGGATGAAGGTTCTCTGCTGCCCCACCCCAGCAAGGAGGAGCATCCTCTGCTGGCAGACCCAAAAAGAGAGGAGACTCCTCTACTGCCGGACGCCAGCACAGAGAAGGGCCCTCGGATGTTGGACCCCAACAGAGAGGATGGTCATCTGGTGCTGGATTCTAGCAGAGAAGAAGGTCCTCTGGTGCTAGAACTCAGCAGAGAGGAGGGTGCTCCGCTTCTGGACCCCAGCAGAGAGGAGTTTCCTCTGCTGCTGGACCACAGCAGAAGATGAGGCTCCTCTGGTGCTGCACTACAGCAGAGAGGAGGGTCCTCTGCTGCTGAACCCAAAGGAAGAGAAAGGTCCTCTGCTGCTGGGCTCCAGCCGAGAGGAGGGTCCTCTTCTGCTTCCTTTCTGCTGGACCCCAGCAGAGAGATGGGTCCTCTCATGCTAGACACCAACAGAGAGGATGGTTCTCTGCTGCTTCCTCACTGCTGGGGTCCAGCAGAAGAAGAGGGTCCCCTGCTGTCAGACGCAGCAGCAGTGTAGGCTCCTCTACTGCCGGACCCAGACAGAGAGGAGGATTTTCTGCTGATCCACCCCAGCAGAGACGAGGCACCTCTGGTGGTGTACTCCAACAGAGAGGGGTGTCCTCTCGTGCCGGGCCTAAGATCATAGAGGGTTCTGTTATGCTGGACCCAAGCAGCAGAGGGGGGTTCTTTTGTGCCTGACACCAAGAGCAGAGGAAGGTCTGCTGTCGGACTGCAGCAGGGAAGAGTGTCTTCTGCTGCTAAATCCCAGCAGGCAGTAGGGTCCTCTGGTGCCGAAGCAAGCAGAAGGAGGGTCCTCTGCTCTTGGACCCCAGCACAGAATAGAGTGCTCTGCTGCTGGAGACCCCAAACCCCCCGGCGAGGTTCGCCTACACTGCTGGAAACCCCCTAGCAGCCAAGGCCAGGGTCTCCAGCCATGCCGTGGCACCTCCCCTTCACTTGTGCCTGGGCACTCCAGCCGTGCCCCGCCCCCTCCCCTCACCTAGCCGCAGCTGCTGGAGACTCCCAGCACCCCAGGCCAAGGTCGGCAATTCCCCTGGAGATCCCCTTCTGGGGCAGCTAAGGGCTGTAGCCCTGCTGCTCCGCCTCCACTACCCTTGTGCCTGGACTCTCCAGCCGTGCGGCGCCCCCTACCCTCCCCTAGCCGCAACTCTTGGAGACCAGTGGAAGCCAAGGCGAGGGTCGCCGCTGCTGCTGTAGACCCCCTACCAGCCAAGGCCAGGGTCTCCAGCCATGCCGTGGCCCCTCCCCTTCACTTGCGCCTGAGCTCTCAATCCAAGCCGCGCCCCCTCCCCTCCCCAAGCCCCCGCTGCTGGAGACTCCTGGCAGCAGCAGCAGTTGGGCTCGCTGCTGCTGGAGACACCCGGAAGCCGTGGCGAGAGTCTTCTCCTGTGCCAGGGCCCCTCCCCTTCCCTTGCACCTGGGCTTTCCAGCTGCACCGCGCCTCTTCAACTCGCCTCGCCTCTAGGCTGGAGACCCCCGGCAGGGGAAGTGAGGGTAGCCGCTGCTGCTGGAGATCCCCTCGCGGCAGGGTGAGGGTCTCCAGCCCCGCCATGCCCCTTCAATCCGGGACCCTCGGCTGCTAGAGGGCCCTGGGAGCCCTGGCGAGAGTCTCTGTGCTGCTGGATACACACGGGAGTCGAGGCGAGGGTTGCCTCAGCTGCTGGATACCCACGGGAGCCCAGGCGAGAGTTGCCGCTGCCGCTGCTGCTCCTGGAGAACCCCAGGCAGCCGTGGCGTGGGTTGCCTCAGCAGCTGGAGACCCCCGGGGTCCACGTCGAGCATCACCTCCACTGCTGGAGACCCCCGAGCAGACGAGTCCAGGGTCACCAGCCATGCCGTGGCCCCTCGCCTTCACTTGTTCCTGGGCACTCCAGCCATGCCGCGCACCCTCCCCTCCCCTAGCCGCAGCTGCTGGAGACCCCTTGCAGCCGAAGCGAGGTTCGCTGCTGCTGCTGGAGACCCCCAACTCCACCCCCCCGGCGAGTGTCGCCTCCACTGCTGGAAACCCCCTAGCAGCCTAGGCCTCCACTACCCTTGTGCCTGGACTCTCCAGCCGTGCGACGCTCCCTCCCCTCCCATCTCTGTTGCTGCTGGAGAACCCTGTAAGCCGAGGCGAGGGTCGCCGAAGCTGATGGAGACCACCCCACCCCGTGCAGCCGAGCAGGTTTCCGCTGCTGCTGGAGTTCCCCTGGCAGTGCTGGGAGGGTCACAAGCCATGCCGCGCTCCCTCCCCTTCCCTTGCTCCAGGCCTTACCAGCCGCGCTGTGCCCCCTCTCTTCAGCTCGCTCCCGTTGCTGGAGACCCCCGGCAGCAGCAGCAGCGAGGCTTGCTGCTGCTGGAGACCACTGGAAGCCGAGGCAAGTGTCTTCCACTGTGCCAGGGCCCCTCCCCTTCCCTTGCACCTGGGCTTTCCAGCTGCACCTTGCCTCTTCAACTCGCCTCGCCTCTAGGCTAGAGACCCCAGGCAGGCGAAGTGAGGGTCGTTGTTGCTGCTGGAGATCCCCTCGCGGCAGGGTGAGGGTCTCCAGCCGCGCCGCGCCCCCTCCCCTCTGGGAACCGCGGCTGCTGGAGGCCTCTGGGAGCCTTGGGGAGAGTCTCTGTGCTGCTGGATACATACGGGAGCCTAGGCGAGGGTGGCCGCTGCTGCTCCTGGAGACCCCCAGGCAGCTGTGGCGTGGGTTGCCTCAGCTGCTGGAGACCCCCAGCAGCCAGGCGAGGGTTGCCTCCACTGCTGGAGACCCCCTAGTAGCCGAGTCCACAGTCTCCAGCCATGCTGCGCCCCCTCTCCTCCCCTAGACGCAGCTCCTGCAGACCCCTGGCAGCCAAGGCGAGGGTCGCCGTGGCTGCTGGAGACCCTCAACACCCCCGGCGAGGGTCGCCCTGCTGATGGAGACCCCCAGGCAGCCGTGGCGTGGGTCGCCTCAGCTGCTGGAGACACCCGGGGTCCGCGTCGAGGGTTGCCTCCACTGCTGGAGACCCCCTAGCAGCCGAGTCCAGGGTCTCCAGCCATGCCATGGCCCCTCCCCTTCGCTTGTGCCTGGGCTCTCCAGTCTTGTCGCGCCCCAACCACTCCCCTAGCCGCAGCTGCTGGAGACCCCTTGCAGCCGAAGCGAGGTTCGCTGCTGAGGCTGGTGAACCCCAGCACCCGAGGCGAGAGTCGCCCTGCTGATGGAGACCCGCGGGCAGCCGTGGCGTGGGTCGCCTCAGCTGCTGGAGACCCCCGGGGTCCGCGTCGAGGGTTGCCTCCACTGCTGGAGACCCCCTAGCAGCCGAGTCCAGGGTCTCCAGCCATGCCGTGGCCCCTCCCCTTCACTTGTGCCTGGGCTCTCCAGTCTTTCGCGCCCCAACCACTCCCCTACCCTCCCCTAGCCGCAGCTGCTGGAGACCCCCGGCAGCCAAGGCGAGGGTCACAGCGGCTGCTGGAGAATCCCAGCGCCAAGCAAGGGTCGCCGCCGAGGCTTGAGACCACCAGCACCCGAGGCCAAGGTCGCCAATTCCCCTGGAGATCCCTTTCTGGAACTGCTAAGGGCTGTAGCCATGCTGCTCCACCTCCACTACCCTTGTGCCTGGACTCTCCAGCCTTGCCGCGCCCCCTCCCCTCCACTAGCCGCAGCTCCTGGAGACCCCTGGAAGCGTAGGCGAGGGTCGCCGCTACTGCTGGAGACCCCCAACCCCTCCCAGCGAGGGTCTCCGCTGAGGCTGGAGACCCCCAGCACCTGAGGCCAAGTTCCCCAATTCCCCTGGAGATCCCCTTGTGGCGCAGCTATGGGCTGCAGCCATGCTGCTCTGCCTCCACTACCCTTGCGCCTGGACTCTCCATCCGTGCCGCGCCCCTAACCCACTCGTCTCTGCCGCTGCTGGAGACCCTTGCAAGCCGAGGCGAGGGTCGCCGCCACCGTTGGAGATCCCTACCAGCCGAGGCGAGGGTCGCCGATGCTGATGGAGAACCCCCTCCCCCCCCCAGTGCAGCGGAGCAGGTCTCCGCTGCTGCTGGAGTTCCCCTGGCAGTGCTGGAAGGGTCTCCAGAAATACCGCGCCCCCTCTCCTCCCCTAGCCGCAGCTCCTGCAGACCCCTGGCAGCCAAGGTGAGGGTCGCCGCTGCTGCTGGAGACCCACAACCCCGCCCCCCCGGCGAGGGTCGCCTCCACTGCTGGAGACCCCCTAGCAGCCAAGGGCAGGGTCTCCAGCCATGCCGCAGCCCCTCCCCTTTCCTTGTGCCTGGGCACTCCAGCACTGCCGCGCTCCCTCCCCTCCCCTAGCCTCAGCTCCTGGAGACCCCTTGCAGCTGAAGCAAGTGTCGCCACTGCTGCTGGAGACTCCCGGCAGCCAGGCGAGGGTCGCCTCCACTGCTGCTGAGACCCCCGGCTCCCGAGGGCAGGGTCTCCAGCCATGCCGTGACCCCTCCCCTTCACTTTTGCCTGGGCTCTCCAGTTGTCGCGCTCCAACCACTCCCCTAGCCGCAGCTGCTGGAGACCCCTTGCAGCCGAAGCGAGGTTCGCTGCTGTGGCTGGTGACCCCCAGCACCCGAGGCGAGAGTCGCCCTGCTGATGGAGACCCGCGGGCAGCCGTGGCGTGGGTCGCCTCAGCTGCTGGAGACCCCCGGGGTTCGCGTCGAGGGTCGCCTCCACTGCTGGAGACCCCCTAGCAGCCAAGGCCAAGGTCTCCAGCCAAGCCGTGGCCCCTCCCCTTCACTTGTGCCTGGGCATTCCAGCCGTGCCGCGCCCCTTCCCCTCCCGTCTCTGCCACTGCTGGAGACCCCTGCATGCCGAGGCGACGGTCGCCGCCACTGTTGGAGATCCCTAAGAGCCGAGGCGAGGGTCGCCGATGCTGATGGAGAACCCCCTCCCACCCCCAGTGCAGCGGAGAAGGTCTCCGCTGCTGCTGAATTTCCCCTGGCAGTGCTGGGAGGGTCTCAAGCCATGCCGCGCCCCCTCCCCTCCCTTAGCCGCAGCTCCTGCAGACCCCTGGCAGCCAAGGCGAGGGTCGCCACTGCTGCTGGAGACCCACAATCCCCCCCGGCGAGGGTCGCCTCCACTGCTGGAGACCCCCTAGCAGCCAAGGGCAGTGTCTCCAGCCCTGCCGCGCCCCCTTTCCTCCCCTAGCCTCAGCTCCTGGAGACCCCTTGCAGCCGAAGCAAGTGTCGCCACTGCTGCTGGAGACCCCCGGTAGCCAGGCGAGGGTCGCCGTCCCTGCTGCTGAGACCCCCGGCACCCTAGGCCAGGGCCTACAGCCATGCCGTGGCCCTCCCCTACCCTTGCGCCTGGGCTCTCTAGCCCCCCAGGCTCCCTCTGCTCCCCTTACCCAAGCACCTGCAGACCCCTGGCAGCCAAGGCGGGGGTCGTCGTCACTGCTGCTTAGACCCACGGCACCCGTGTACAGGGTCTCCAGACGTGCCGTGGCCCCTCCCCTTTCCTTGCGCCTGGGCACTCCAGCCCTGCCGCGCCCCCTACCCGCCCCTAGCCTCAGCTCCTGGAGACCCTTTGCAGCCGAAGCAAGTGTCACCACCGCTGCTGGAGACCCCTGGCAGCCAGGCGAGGGTCGCCGTCACTGTTGCTGAGACCCCCGGCACCCGAGGACAGGGTCTCCAGCCATGCCGTGGCCCCTCCCCTTCACTTTTGCCTGGGCTCTCCAGTTGTCGCGCCCCAACCACTCCCCTAGCCTCAGCTGCTGGAGACCCCTTGCAGCCGAAGCGAGGTTCGCTGCTGAGGCTGGTGACCCGCAGCACCCGAGGCGAGAGTCGCCCTGCTGATGGAGACCCCTGTTAGCAGAGGCGAGGGTCGCCTCAGCTACTGGAGACGCCCGGGGTCCGCGTCGAGGGTCGCCTCCACTGCTGGAGACCCCATAGCAGCCAAGGCCAGGGTCTCCAGCCATGCCGTGGCCCCTCCCCTTCACTTGTGCCTGGGCACTACAGCCGTGCCCCACCCCCTAGCTTCCCCTAGCCGCAGCTGCTGGAGACCCCCGGCAGCCAAGGCGAGGGTCACCGCCGCTGCTGGAGACTCCCAGCGCCAAGGCGAGGGTCGCGGCTGCGGCTGGAGACCCCCAGCACCCGAGGCCAAGGTCGCCAATTCCCCTGGAGATCCCCTTCTGGCACTGCTAAGGGCTGTAGCCATGCTGCTCCGCCTCCACTACCCTTGTGCCTGGACTCTCCAGCCTTGCCGCGCCCCCTCCCCTCCCATCTCTGCCGCTGCTGGAGACCCCTGTAAGCCGAGGCGAGGGTCGCCGATACTGATGGAGACCCCCCCCCACCCCGTGCCGCCGAGCAGGTTTCCGCTGCTGCTGGAGTTCCCCTGGCAGTGCTGGGAGGGTCTCAAACCATGCCGTGCTCCCTCCCCTTCCCTTGCTCCAGGCCTTACCCGCCGCACTGTGCCCCCTCTCTTCAGCTCGCTCCCGTTGCTGGAGACCCCCGGCAGCAGCAACAGCGAGGCTTGCTGCTGCTGGAGACCACTGGAAGCCAAGGCAAGTGTCTTCCACTGTGCCAGGGCCCCTCCCCTTCCCTTGCACCTGGGCTTTCCAGCTGCACCGTGCCTCTTCAACTCGCCTCGCCTCTAGGCTGGAGATCCCAGGCAGGCGAAGTGAGGGTAGCCGCTGCTGCTGGAGATCCCCTCGCGGCAGGGTGAGAGTCTCCAGCCGCGCCGCGCCCCCTCCCCTCTGGGAACCGCGGCTGCTGGAGGCCTCTGGGAGCCCTGGCGAGAGTCTCTGTGCTGCTGGATACCCACGGGAGCCTAGGCGAGGGTCGCCGCTGCTGCTCCTGCAGACCCCTAGGCAGCCGTGGCGTGGGTTGCCTTAGCTGCTGGAGACCCCCTAGCAGCCGAGTCCAGGGTCTCCAGCCATGCCGTGGCCCCTCCCCTTCGCTTGTGCCTGGGCTCTCCAGTCTTGTCGCGCCCCAACCACTCCCCTAGCCTCAGCTGCTGGAGACCCCTTGCAGCCGAAGCTAGGTTCGCTGCTGAGGCTGGTGACCCCCAGCACCCGAGGCGAGAGTCGCCCTGCTGATGGAGACCCGCGGGCAGCCGTGGCGTGGGTCGCCTCAGCTGCTGGAGACCTCCGGGGTTCGCTTCGAGGGTCGCCTCCACTGTTGGAGACCCCCTAGCAACCAAGGCCGGGGTCTCCAACCAAGCCGTGGCCCCCCCCTTCACTTGTGTCTGGGCATTCCAGCCGTGCCCCGCCCCTTCCCCTCCCCTAGCCACAGCTGCTGGAGACCCCCGGCAGCCAAGGCGAGGGTCACCGCGGCTGCTGGAGACTCCCAGCGCCAAGCGAGGGTCGCCGCCGCGGCTGGAGACCCCCAGCACCCGAGGCCAAGGTCGCCAATTCCCCTGGAGATCCCCTTCTGGCACTGCTAAGGGCTGTAGCCATGCTGCTCCACCTCCACTGGTGCCGAAACCCGGGAAACTTCGAATCCAGCGGACACCAGTGAGGGGTCAAAGAAAGTTCAGAACTCTACACACGGAGCGGACTACAGCGGTAAGCCTCCCAGGTATGATAAACCCTGTTCTTGTTGCTCTTATTGTTTTTGGTACAGCTATAGTAGAATTGTGGTGTTGTTTTTTCCTGCGCCTCCATTAGCCTGGTCGCGAGTGTCTTTGCTGCTGTGAACCCGGACAAAGTGAAAGTAACTCCGCTGTAGATAAAGCGGCCTTTCACGAGATCTGAGAAAATGGGTAATAATCAAGCCCGAATATCAGCCAGTAGTGAGTTCGCTGACCCCATATTGGGACTCCTTAAACAACAAGGTTTAAAAATTTCAGCAAGGTCAGTGCAGAAGATAATAAATGATTACGACGCAGCTGCGCCGTGGTTCGCAGTCTCAGGAGATCTGACCTTGAGCTGTTGGGATAAACTAGGCAAAGATTTGGAAAACGCAAAAGAGGAAGGAAGGATAGGACTCGGATCCCTCCCATTTTGGAAGTTGGTCCGGTCCTGCTTAAAAGAAGGACGAAACATGGAGCATGTCAGACAGGGTAGACAGCAGCTTATTAAATATCAGGAAAGCCTCTCTGAAGCCGAATCTACTGATGAGGGGGGCGGTAAACAAAAAAGAAAAAAGGAAGCATGCTTAAAAGAAGAAAATAAAGAAAATAAAGAAAAAAGTAATAGACAGCAGCTGTATCCAGTATTAGATGAGTTTAAACACCTAAATATAACTGCACAGGAAGACTCGTCTGACGATGAGTTATCAGAACTAGAAGAAAAGGATTATGGTACATGTGTGGCTTCTGCGCCTCCTGCAGACATGGAACACCGACCTCCACCGAGTAATCCAACTGGTGGAGGGGGCGGGTGGCACTTTATCCCCCAGAAAACGCTAAGCCGTTTAACCTATTTTATATACTATTAGCCCTTGTGGGTATAGGAGATTAAATTAAATTGGGCCCATAGAAGAATACTTAACTTCTTGTACTTCATAAACAATATTAGTACAAAATTAACATCTTTTTAATATTTACCCCAATATGAACTGGTATAAAAGTAACATCTAATTCACTGTTAAAATTTTTCCAGGTATGGGATGCACCATATACTTTTATCTGCTATTTAAATAAAAAATAAATTCAAGTATACAAATGTGTTCTTGATGAAAAAGGTTGTAGAGGAAAGTTCTTGGATAAAAGAAAAGGGGCATGGGTTGTAAAATATTCTGTCCTATAGGAGAATGGCTATGTTAGACTGCAGCACTGAAGAGGACAAAATATTGACAGGATAAAGTTTGTTGAAGAAGGGATAGAATAGCCATAAAGGTTGTGCAAGGAATACATCCTGTATGATTTATATTCGATATAATTAATCATATTCTCTACACACTGTTTGCAGCATTTTCTAAAATGTTCATCCTTGATGCATGGAATCTGATCATCTGTTATAGCAACAAAGTTTTAAAATCACATGGTATTATAACATCTTCTCTTAAATATTTTTATCTACCTAATGATTAAATTTTTCTAGTTAGCTCCGGCGAACTCCAGACCTGACTTTGCTGAAGTGTCTCAGAATATGATAAGATTCTATATTGAGATATCAAGGTGATACTTGTATTTTCTGCCTTACAGTATGTTCATATTGCTTAAGATTGATAAAAGTTGTGTATTTATTTTATAGGTACTTAAGTGATCACTTAATGCCAATAATTAAACCTAACCTATATTGTGTTATATAAAGAGATCTTATTTTAACTAGATATTATAAGCCCTGGCATCTAAATAATTCAGAAATTTCATTTCATAGATATAATAACTGAGTAGGCTTTTGGATTGTATTAAATATGCTGTCAGATGCCAAGTAGAGCAAAATTTTATCATATCAAAATACTATTACAGAAAAAATTTTTTCACAGAAGTTTAATTCAAATTTCTGTATTTCCAAAAGTTCTAGGACAGGGAATGCTTCACAACAATGTAAAGCAGGCCAATAAGCAAGAAAAGGGTAAATGTTTATAGTTTTGTAAATATGTCCAGGTTGTTAATTGCATATCTTTTAAGCTAATTTATATTGCTAGAATAATTGAATTAGGATCTTCAGTAATGACCAAATTTTTCTTGCAAGGTTTCTATTCAGATTGAATTATCGTTGTAGAGTTTTTACTTACTAAATATTAATGAGTATTGCTATCACCAAGCTGGGTTTGGAAAGACTCTTTATAAATCTTAAATTTATCTGATATGATCTCTCATACACGTTATAACATTTTAGAGGCCTCAGTTAGAGGATAGTGGCCATCCTGTGTTTTAGAGCCTGGCTCGGTAGTCTGGGGAGGCCACCGTGATGATTAACACGGCCCCACTGCCAGTCCTGGCTTCCTGGCTCACAGGATCTACACTGACCTCTGCCAATAAACAGGTATCTCATCATCCAAATTTGCTTGTTTTGAGTACTCATCTGGGACTCAAGAGGGTTGGATATAACATGACTTCTTGAGTCAGGGTCCATACAAGACATCGTTATGGCCCGTTAGATTTTTAAAATTGAGTGAGTGTGGTGGCCACCTATGTCTGTCTTTCTGTACGTCTTTTGTCAAAATTGTTTGAAATTTTACTTATAGTCCTCTATAGTATGTTAAAAAATGTGTGTGTGTGTGTGTGTGTGTGTGTGTGTTTGCTATTTGGCTTCAATGTTCCTTGATATCACATGAAATATAGATATACAGTAGATCTTAGTTTTATGCTGGTTTTTTAGTTGTTATCATATTGTTTGTGTTTACCGGTTAGGAAATGCTATACTTTTATTTGATTTTTGAAGTTTTTGTTACAGAAATATTATTTGAAAAAGCAGATGTACATGACTGAGATATTCCCTTGTCATCTTGGTAAGATCTTAATCATAATCCATTTTGTATTCTCCTCTATCTATACTTGTAAACCATCTGAAAAACCATGGCAAATTCATGTTGCTACAAAAACAGTCATCTTCCGACGTTTGAGCTCCATGATTCGAGCCACTCGCAGAGAACTGCGCATCCTTCTACTCAATAATATAAAAAGGGGAGATGCTGGGGTCTGTGCAGTAGGTGTGGATGACACAAAGGTGTGAAGAAAACAGCTCCCCTGTGTGGCAAGGCCCGGTGAAAATCTCTCTCACCACCTTAGAAGAGGGCCTCCTTAATGTGCCACAATGAGAACACTTGGGAGAAGACTTAAAGAGAGCCAATAACCAACGCCTCTTCCCCTGGGGACAGGATAGCTCAATTGCTGATCTTACCCAGCTGCCATAGTTTATTTCCAGTTTAAAAGCCTTCAGAATGTCCCACTTGGTTTCTGATCATGGTAACAAAAGCACCATAGAGTTTTATCTTCTTGTTAATAATGCTGGTTAGGTAGGGATTCACTTAACTTGTGGAACAGATTGCTCTTTTTCAGAAAATTGGAATACAACCGAGCACCCCCTGGCTGTGGTGATGTGCGTGCCCACCTATTTTTCCAGACCAGTGGCAGTTAAAGAAGACCTGTCAGTCCTCCTATGACCAGAGCACGACTTCGGGGTTACTGCTGCCATTGTGACAGCAATAGGTACAGCTGCCGCTACTGACGCCATGGCCATTGTGGCCCTAGTGACTGCTGTATTGGCGACTATGACTAAGCAGCCCTCTGTGGTTCTTCAGACACAGGAGCAGTTTAACCAACATGTTTGGACTGGCTTGCTAATTATGAACATATGAGTGAACTTGATCTAAGAACAGGTGGACATATTATCTGAGGAACTCTCAGTTTCCAACTTGCAGCTAATTTATGGAGAAGCTTTTTGGTTTATTTGTATGGGAGTTGGAATGTTCTGTTTAATAATTTATACACTGACTGCTTGGGAAAGATTGTAACCATCTATGCCACCCGAGCTAAAGTTGTGACCCTTCAAGATTTTACCGAATGGATCTGGGACACCTTCTCCTATTTTAAGGAGTGGGTTGGAGTAGGAATGTTTGCAGTATTTTGCCTCGGAGGCATTGTCTTGGCTCTGTTTTTGGTCTGTAGGATCCGGCGAAGTGTTAGGCGGGACAAGGTCGCTATTGTTCGAGCCTTAGCAGCCATGGAAGCAGGTGCTTCCCCCCAGGTCTGGATCAGCTTGCTCAAACGAGATGTATGAGGCCTTGCC
Organism: Ochotona princeps; assembly: GCF_030435755.1. Lineage (NCBI taxonomy): Eukaryota > Metazoa > Chordata > Mammalia > Lagomorpha > Ochotonidae > Ochotona > Ochotona princeps. The sequence goes on from NW_026699374.1 coordinate 192,902, forward strand.
TAATGCCCTTGCACTCGGAGGCTTTTGTGCCATTGCACCCGATAGGGATTGGTAGCCTCAATCTCGATATTCCCGGGTGGCCTGCACGCAGGAGTGCATTGAAGTGATCCGTTCAAGACGGGCATGACGTTGAGCATATAGGTTGTATCCACCGCAACCTATCCCTGGAAAAAGGATACAAGATTTACAGGGCAACGTCCTCTGTCCGCGGCCATGACCGATGCTGTATTTAAACAAAAAGGGGGAATTGTTAAGCACCGTCAATCGCCATTACAAGATGGCGATGGGGACAGAGTAAACAACTCTGCTTTGGCACGGCTTTTGCCTGATCTGCCTAGCAACAGTAGTGACCTATCCTACTCTGACTCATCGTCCTATCCCTCTATGACTAGTCACTGAGCCATAGACACGCCTCTCTAGGGGTGTATATAAGCTGCCTGCTTTGTTCTCCCGGGGCCACTCACCACCATCTTGCCTTCAACCAAGCTGCGCTAAAATAAAGTGTGATTAGGGAAGAACTTTGGTGTTTGCGTCTTATTCTCTGCTGGTCAGAGGCGCGCAACGCTCCACTACCCTTGTGCCTCGACTCTCCAGCCTTGCCGCGCCCCCTCCCCTCTCCTAGCCGCAGCTCCTGGAGACCCCTGGAAGCGTAGGCGAGTGTCGCCGCCGTGGCTGGAGACCCCCAGCACCCGAGGCCAAGGTCCCCAATTCCACTGGAGATCCCCTTGTGGCGCAGCTATGGGCTGTAGCCATGCTGCTCTGCCTCCACTACCCTTGCGCCTGGACTCTCCAGCCGTGCCGCGCCCCTTCCCCTCTTGTCTCTGCCGCTGCTGGAGACCCTTGCAAGCCGAGGCGAGGGTCGCCGCCACTGTTGGAGATCCCTACCAGCCGAGGCGAGGGTCGCCGATGCTGATGGAGAACCGCCTCCCCGCCCAGTGCAGCGGAGAAGGTCTCCGCTGCTGCTGGACTTCCCCTGGCAGTGCTGGGAGGGTCTCAAGCCATGCCGCGCCCCCTCCCCTCCCCTAGCCGCAGCTCCTGCAGACCCCTGGCAGCCAAGGCGAGGGTCGCCGCAGCTGCTGCTGGAGACCCACAACCCCCACCCCGGCGAGGGTCGCCTCCACTGCTAGAGACCCCCTAGCAGCCAAGGGCAGGGTCTCCAGCCATACCGCGGCCACTCCCCTTCACTTGCGCCTGGGCACTCCAGCCGTGCCACGCCCCCTCCCCTCCCCCAGCCTCAGCTCCTGGAGACCCCCTGCAGCCGAAGCAAGTGTCGCCACTGCTGCTGGAGACCGCCGGCAGCCAGGCGAGGGGTCGCCGTCACTGCTGCTGAGACACCCGGCACCCGAGGGCAGGGTCTCCAGCCATGCCGTGGCCCCTCCCCTTCACTTTTGCCTGGACTCTCCAGTTGTCGCGCACAAACCACTCCCCTAGCCACAGCTGCTGGAGACCCCTTGCAGCCCAAGCGAGGTTCGCTGCTGTGGCTGGTGACCCCCAGCACCCGAGGCGAGAGTCGCCCTGCTGATGGAGACCCGCGGGCAGCCGTGGCGTGGGTCGCCTCAGCTGCTAGAGACCCCCGGGGTCCGCGTCGAGGGTCGCCTCCACTGCTGGAGACCCCCTAGCAGCCAAGGGCAGGGTCTCCAGCCCTGCCGCGCCCCCTTTCCTCCCCTAGCCTCAGCTCCTGGAGACCCCTTGCAGCCGAAGCAAGTGTAGCCACTGCTGCTGGAGACCCCCGGCAGCCAGGCGAGGGTCGCCGTCACTGCTGCTGAGACCCCCGGCACCCGAGGTCTGGGCCTGCAGCCATGCCGTGGCCCTCCCCTGCCCTTGCGCCTGGGCTCTATAGCCCCCCAGGCTCTATCTGCTCCCCTTGCCGAAGCACCTTCAAACCCCTGGCAGCCAAGGCGGGGGTCGCCGTCACTGCTGCTGAGACCCCCTAGCAGCCGAGTCCAGGGTCTCCAGCCATGCCGTGGCCCCTTCCCTTCACTTTTGCCTGGGCTCTCCAGTTGTCACGCTCCAACCACTCCCCTAGCCGCAGCTGCTGGAGACCCCTTGCAGCCGAAGCGAGGTTCGCTGCTGCGGCTGGTGACCCCCAGCACCCGAGGCGAGAGTCGCCCTGCTGATGGAGACCCGCGGGCAACCGTGGCATGGGTCGCTTCAGCTGCTGGAGACGTCCGGGGTCCGCGTCGAGAGTCGCCTACAATGCTGGAGGCCCCCTAGCAGCCAAGGCCAGGGTCCTGAGCCAAGCCGTGGCCCCTCCCCTTCACTTGTGCCTGGGCACTACAGCCGTACCCCACCCCCTACCCTCCCCTAGCCGCTGCTGCTGGAGACCCCCGGCAGCCAAGGCGAGGGTCACCGCGGCTGCTGGAGACTCCCAGCGCAAAGGCCAAGGTCGCCAATTTCCCTGGAGATCCCCTTCTGGCACAACTAAGGGCTGTAGCCATGCTGCTCCGCCTCCACTACCCTTGTGCCTGGACTCTTCGGCCCTGCCACGCCCCCTCCCCTCCCGTCTCTGCCGCTGCTGGAGACCCTTGTAAGCCGAGGCGAGGGTCGCCGATGCTGATGGAGACCCCCCCCACCCCGTGCAGCCGAGCAGGTCTCCGCTGCTGCTGGAGTTCCCCTGGCAGTGCTGGGAGGGTCTCAAGCCATGCCACGCTCCCTCCCCTTCCCTTGCTCCAGGCCTTACCAGATGCGCTGTGGCCCCTCTCTTCAGCTCGCTCCAGTTGCTGGAGACCCCAGGCAGCAGCAGCAGCGAGGCTTGCTGCTGCTGGAGACCACTGGAAGCCGCGGCGAGTGTCTTCCGCTGTGCCAGGGCCCCTCCCCTTTCCTTGCGCCTGGGCACTCCAGCCGTGCCGCGCCCCCTCCCCTCCCCTAGCCTCAGCTCCTGGAGACCCCTTGCAGCCGAAGCAAGTGTCGCCACTGCTGCTGGAGACCCCCGACAGCCAGGCGAGGGTCGCCATCACTGCTGCTGCGACCCCCGGCACCCGAGGGCAGGGTCTCCAGCCATGCCGTGGCTCCTCCCATTCACTTTTGCCTGGGCACTACAGCCGTGGCCCTCCCCCTCTCCTCCCCTAGCCGCAGCTGCTGGAGACCCCTTGTAGCCAAGTCGAGGGTCACTGCGGCTGCTGGAGACTCCCAGCGCCAAGAGAGGGTCGCCGCCGCTGCTGGAGACCCCCAGCACCCGAGGCCAAGGTCCCCAATTCCCCTGGAGATTCCCTTGTGGCGCAGCTATGGGCTGTAGCCATGCTGCTCCGCCTCCACAACCCTTGTGCCTGGGCACTCCAGCCCTGCCGCGCCCCCTCCCCTCCCCTAGCCGCAGCTCCTGCAGACCCCTGGCAGCCAACGCGAGGGTCGCCGCTGCTGCTGGAGACCCACAACCCCCCCTGCGAGGGTCGCCTCCACTGCTGGAGACCGCCTAGCAGCCAAGGCCAGGGTCCTGAGCCAAGCCTTGGCCCTTCCCCTTCACTTGTGCCTGGGCACTCCAGCCGTGCCCCTCCCCCTACCCTCCCATAGCCGCAGCTGCTGCAGACCCCCGGCAGCCAAGGCGAGGGTCACCGCGGCTGCTGGAGACTCCCAGCGCCAAAGCGAGGGTCGCCGCCGCGGCTGGAGACCCCCAGCACCCGAGGCCAAGGTCGCCAATTCCCCTGGAGATCCCCTTCTGGCACAACTAAGGGCTGTAGCCATGCTGCTCCGCCTCCACTACCCTTGTGCCTGGACTCTCCAGCCGTGCCGCGCCCCCTCCCCTCCCGTCTCTGCCGCTGCTGGAGACCCCTGTAAGCCGAGGCGAGGGTCGACGATGCTGATGGAGACCCCCTCCCACCCCGTGCAGCCGAGCAGGTCTCCGCTGCTGCTGGACTTCCCCTGGCAGTGCTGGGAGGGTCTCAAGCCATGCCGCGCTCTCCCTCCCCTTCCCTTGCTCCAGGCCTTACCAGCCGCGCTGTGCCCCCTCTCTTCAGCTCGCTCCCTTTGCTGAAGACCCCCGGCAGCAGCAGCAGCGAGGCTTGCTGCTGCTGGAGACCACTGGAAGCCGCGGCGAGTGTCTTCCACTGTGCCATGGCCCCTCTCCTTCCCTTGCACCTGGGCTTTCCAGCTGCACCGCGCCTCTTCAACTCGCCTCGCCTCTAGGCTGGAGACCCCAGGCAGGCGAAGTGAGGGTAGCCACTGCTGCTGGAGACCACCGGCAGCCAGGCGAGTATCGCCGTCACTGCTGCTGAGACCCCCGGCACCCGAGGGCAGGGTCTCCAGCCATGCCGTGGCCCCTATCCCTTCACTTTTGCCTGGGCACTACAGCTGTGCCCCTCCCCTCTCCTCCCCTAGCCGCAGCTCCTGGAGACCACCGGCAGCCAAGTCGAGGGTCACCGCGGCTGCTGGAGACTCCCAGCACCAAGCGAGGGTCGCCGCCACTGCTAGAGACCCCCAGCCCCCGAGGCCAAGGTCCCCAATTCCCCTGGAAATCCCATTTTGACGCAGCTGTGGGCTGTAGCCATGCTGCTCCGCCTCCACTACCCTTGCGCCTGGACTCTCCAGCCATGCCGCGCCCCTTCCCCTCTGGACTCTGCCGCTGCTGGAGACCCTTGCAAGCCGAGGCGAGGGTCGCCGCCACTGTTGGAGATCCCTACCAGCCGAGGCGAGGGTCGCCAATGCTGATGGAGAACCCCCTCCCCCTCCCCCCCCCCCCCGTGCAGCGGAGCAGGACTCCACTGCTGCTGGACTTCCCCTGGCAGTGCTGGCAGGGTCTCAAGCCATGCCGCGCCTCTTCCCCTCCCCTAGCTGCAGCTCCTGCAGACCCCTGGCAGCCAAGGCGAGGTTCGCCACAGCTGCTGGAGACCCCTTGCACCCGAAGCGAGGTTCGCTGCTGCGGCTGGTGACCCCCAGCACCCGAGGCGAGAGTCGCCCTGCTGATGGAGTCCCGCGGGCAGCCGTGGCGTGGGTCGCCTCAGCTGCTGGAGACCCTCGGGGTCCGCGTCGAAGGTCGCCTCCACTGCTGGACACCCCATAGCAGCCAAGGATAAGGTCTCCAGCCATGCCTTGGCCCCTCCCCTCCCATAGCCGCAGCTCCTGCAGACCCCTGGCAGCCAAGGCGAGGGTCGCCGCTGCTGCTGGAGACCCACAACCCCCCCCGGCGAGGGTCGCCTCCACTGCTGGAGACCCCTTAGCAATCAAGGGCAGGGCCTCCAGCCGTGCCGTGGCCCCTCCCCTCCCCTAGCTGCAGCTCCTGCAGACCCCTGGCAGCCAAGGCGTGGGTCGCCTCAGCTGCTGGAGACCTCCGGGGTCCGCTTCGTGGGTCGCCTCCACTGTTGGAGACCCCCTAGCAGCCAAGACCAGGGTCTCCAGCCAAGCCGTGGCCCCTCCCCTTCACTTGTGCCTGGGCACTCCAGCCGTGCCACGCCCCCTCCCCTCCCCTAGCCTCAGCTCCTGGAGACCCCTTGCAGCCGAAGCAAGTGTCGCCACTGCTGCTGGAGACCCACAGGCAGCCAGGCGAGGGTCGCCGTCACGGCTGCTGAGACCCCCGGCACCCAAGGGCAGGGTCTCCAGCCATGCCGTGGCCCCTCCCCTTCACTTTTGCCTGAGCTCTCCAGTTGTCGCGCCCCAACAACTCCCCTAGCCTCAGCTGCTGGAGACCCCTTGCAGCCGAAGCGAGGTTCGCTGCTGAGGCTGGTGACCCCCAGCACCCGAGGCGAGAGTCGCCCTGCTGATGGAGACCGCGGGCAGCCGTGGCGTGGGTCGCCTCAGCTGCTGGAGACCTCCGGGGTCCGCTTCGAGGGTCGCCTCCACTGTTGGAGACCCCCTAGCAGCCAAGGCCAGGGTCTCCAACCAAGCCGTGGCCCCTCCCCTTCACTTGTGCCTGGGCATTCCAGCCGTGCCCCGCCCCCTCCCCTCCCCTAGCCGCAGCTGCTGGAGACCCCCGGCAGCCAATGCGAGGGTCACCGCGGCTGCTGGAGACTCCCAGCGCCAAGCGAGGGTCGCCGCCGCGGCTGTAGACCCCCAGCACCCGAGGCCAAGGTCGCCAATTCCCCTGGAGATCCCCTTCTGGCACTGCTAAGATCTGTAGCCATGCTGCTCCACCTCCACTACCCTTGTGACTGGACTCTCCAGCCTTTCCCCTCCCCCTCCCCTCCCCTAGCCACAGCTCCTGGAGACCCCTGGAAGCGTAGGCGAAGGTCGCCGCTACTGCTGGAGACCCCCAACCCCTCCCGGCGAGGGTCGCCGCCGCGGCTGGAGACCCCCAGCACCCGAGGCCAAGGTCCCCAATTCCCCTGGAGATCCCCTTGTGGCGCAGCTATGGGCTGTAGCCAAGCTGCTCCGCCTCCACTACCCTTGTGCATGGACTCTCCAGGCGTGCCGCGCCCCTTCCCCTCCCGTCTCTGCCGCTGCTGGAGACCCTTGCAAGCCGAGGCGAGGGTCGCCGCCACTGTTGCAGATCCCTACCAGCCGAGGCGAGGGTCGCCAATGCTGATGGAGAACCCCCTCCCCCTCCCCCCCCCGTGCAGCGGAGCAGGACTCCGCTGCTGCTGGACTTCCCCTGGCAGTGCTGGCAGGGTCTCAATCCATGCCGGGCCCCCTCCCCTCCCCTAGCCGCAGCTCCTGCAGACCCCTGGCAGCCAAGGCGAGGTTCGCCACAACTGCTGGAGACCCCTTGCAGCCGAAGCAAGGTTCGCTGCTGCGGCTGGTGACCCCCAGCACCCGAGGCGAGAGTCGCCCTGCTGATGGAGACCCGCGGGCAGCCGTGGCGTGGGTCGCCTCAGCTGCTGGAGACCCCCGGGGTCCGCGTCGAAGGTCGCCTCCACTGCTGGAGACCCCATAGCAGCCAAGGATAAGGTCTCCAGCCATGCCGTGGCCCCTCCCCTCCCATAGCCGCAGCTCCTGCAGACCCCTGGCAGCCGAAGCAAGTGTCGCCACTGCTGCTGGAGAACCCGGCAGCCAGTCGATGGTCGCCGTCACTGCTGCTGAGACCCCCGGCACCCGAGGGCAGGGTCTCCAGCCATGCCGTGACCCCTCCCCTTCACTTTTGCCTGGGCTCTCCAGTTGTCGCGCTCCAACCACTCCCCTAGCCTCAGCTGCTGGAGACCCCTTGCAGCCGAAGCGAAATTCGCTGCTGCGGCTGGTGACCCCCAGCACCCGAGGCGAGAGTCGCCCTGCTGATGGAAACCCGCGGGCAGCCGTGGCGTGGGTCGCCTCAGCTGCTGGAGACCTCCGGGGTCCGCTTCGAGGTTCGCCTCCACTGCGGGAGACCCCATAGCAGCCAAGGCCAGGATCTCCAGCCATGCCGTGGCCCCTTCCCTTCACTTGTGCCTGGGCACTCCAGTCGTGCCCCTCCCCCTACCCTCCCATAGCTGCAGCCGCGGCTGGAGACCCCCAGCACCCAAGGCCAAGGTCCCCAATTCCCCTGGAGATCCCCTTCTGGCACAACTAAGGGCTGTAGCCATGCTGCTCCGCCTCCACTACCGTTGTGCATGGACTCTCCAGCCCTGCCGCGCCCCCTCCCCTCCCGTCTCTGCCGCTGCTGGAGACCCCTGTAAGCCGAGGCGAGGGTCGACGATGCTGATGGAGACCCCCCCCACCCCGTGCAGCCGAGCAGGTCTCCGCTGCTGCTATAGTTCCCCTGGCAGTGCTGGGAGGGTCTCAAGCCATGCCGCGCTCTCCCTCCCCTTCCCTTCTCCAGGCCTTACCAGCCGCACTGTGCCCCCTCTCTTCAGCTCGCTCCCGTTGCTGGAGACCCCCAGCAGCAGCAGCAGCGAGGCTTGCTGCTGCTGGAGACCACTGGAAGCCGCGACGAGTGTCTTCCGCTGTGCCAGGGCCCCTCCCCTTCCCTTGCACCTGGGCTTTCCAGCTGCACCGCGCCTCTTCAACTCGCCTCGCCTCTAGGCTGGAGACCCCAGGCAGGCGAAGTGAGGGTCGTTGCTGCTGCTGGAGATCCCCTCGCGGCAGGGTGAGGGTCTCCAGCCGCGCCGCGCGCCCTCCCGTCCGGGAACCGCGGCTGCTGGAGGCCTCTGGGAGCCCTGGCGAGAGTCTCTGTGCTGCTGGATACCCACGGGAGCCTATGGGAGGGTCGCCGCTGCTGCTCCTGGAGACCCCCAGGCAGCCGTGGCGTGGGTTGCCTCAGCTACTGGAGACCCCCTAGCATCCGAGTCCAGGGTCTCCAGCCATTCCGTGGCCCCTCCCCTTCGCTTGCGCCTGGGATCTCCAGCCTTGTCGCGCCCCAATCACTCCCCTAGCCTCAGCTGCTGGAGACCCCTTGCAGCCGAAGCGAGGTTCGCTGCTGAGGCTGGTGACCCCCAGCACCCGAGGCGAGAGTCGCCCTGCTGATGGAGACCCGCGGGCAGCCGTGGCGTGGGTCGCCTCAGCTGCTGGAGACGCCTGGGGTCCGCTTCGAGGGTCGCCTCCACTGCTGGAGACCCCCTAGCAATCAAGGGCAGGGTCTCCAGCCAAGCCGTGGCCCCTCCCCTTCACTTGTGCCTGGGCACTCCAGCCGTGCCCCTCCCCCTCCCCTCCCCTAGCCGCAGCTGCTGCAGACCCCCGGCAGCCAAGGCGAGGCTCACCGCGGCTGCTGGAGACTCCCAGCGCCAAGGCGAGGGTCGCCGCCGCTGCTGGAGACCCCCAGCACCCGAGGCCAAGGTCGCCAATTCCCCTGGATATCCCCTTCTGGCACAACTAAGGGCTGTAGCCATGCTGCTCCGCCTCCACTACCCTTGTGCATGGACTCTCCAGCCGTGCCGCGTCCCCTCCCCTCCCGTCTCTGCCGCTGCTGGAGACCCCTGTAAGCCGAGGCGAGGGTCGCCGATGCTGATGGAGACCCCCACCTACCCCGTGCAGCCGAGCAGGTCTCCGCTGCTGCTGGAGTTCCCCTGGCAGTGCTGGGAGGGTCTCAAGCCATGCCGCGCCCCCTCCCCTTCCCTAGCCGCAGCTCCTGCAGATCCCTGGCAGCCAAGGCGAGGGTCGCCGCAGCTGCTGGAGACCCCTTGCAGCCGAAGCGAGGTTCGCTGCTGCGGCTGGTGACCCCCAGCACCCGAGGCGAGAGTCGCCCTGCTGATGGAGACCCGCGGGCAGCCGTGGCGTGGGTCGCCTCAGTTGCTGGAGACCTCCGGGGTCCGCTTCGTGGGTCGCCTCCACTGTTGGAGACCCCCTAGCAGCCAAGGCCAGGGTCTCCAGCCAAGCCGTGGCCCCTCCCCTTCACTTGTGCCTGGGCACTCCAGCCGTGCCACGCATCCTCCCATCCCCTAGCCTCAGCTCCTGGAGACCCCTTGCAGCCGAAGCAAGTGTCGCCACTGCTGCTGGAGACCCACAGGCAGCCAGGCAAGGGTCGCCGTCACGGCTGCTGAGACCCCCGGCACCCGAGGGCAGGGTCTCCAGCCATGCCGTGGCCCCTCCCCTTCACTTTTGCCTGGGCTCTCCAGTTGTCGCGCCCCAATCACTCCCCTAGCCTCAGCTGCTGGAGACCCCTTGCAACCGAAGCTAGGTTCGCTGCTGAGGCTGGTGACCCCCAGCACCCGAGGCGAGAGTCGCCCTGCTGATGGAGACCCGCGGGCAGCCGTGGCGTGGGTCGCCTCAGCTGCTGGAGACCCCCAGGGTCCGCGTCGAGGGTCGCCTCCACTGTTGGAGACCCCCTAGCAGCCAAGGCCAGGGTCTCAAACCAAGCCGTGGCCCCTCCCCTTCACTTGTGCCTGGGCATTCCAGCCGTGCCCCGCCACCTACCCTCCCCTAGCCGCAGCTGCTGGAGACCCCCGGCAGCCAAGGCGAGGGTCACCGCGGCTGCTGGAGACTCCCAGCGCAAAGGCGAGGGTCGCCGCCGCGGCTGGAGACCCCCAGCACCCGAGGCCAAGGTCGCCAATTCCCCTGGAGATCCCCTTCTGGCACTGCTAAGATCTGTAGCCATGCTGCTCCACCTCCACTACCCTTGTGCCTGGACTCTCCAGCCTTGCTGCGCCCCCTCCCCTCCCCTAGCCGCAGCTCCTGGAGACCCCTGGAAGCGTAGGCGAAGGTCGCCGCTACTGCTGGAGACCCCCAACCCGTCACGGCGAGGGTCGCCGCCGCGGCTGGAGACCCCCAGCACCCGAGGCCAAGGTCCCCAATTCCCCTGGAGATCCCCTTGTGGCGCAGCTATGGGCTGTAGCCATGCTGCTCCGCCTCCACAACCCTTGTGCCTGGGCACTCCAGCCGTGCCACGCATCCTCCCCTCCCCTAGCCTCAGCTCCTGGAGACCCCTTGCAGCCGAAGCAAGTGTCGCCACTGCTGCTGGAGACCCCCGGCAGCCAGGCGAGAGTCGACGTCACTGCTGCTGAGACCCCCGGCACCCGAGGGCAGGGTCTCCAGCCATGCCGTGGCCCCTCCCCTTCGCTTGTGCCTGGGCTCTCCAGTCTTGTCGCGCCCCAACCACTCCCCTAGCCACAGCTGCTGGAGACCCCTGGAAGCGTAAGCGAGGGTCGCCGCTACTGCTGGAGACCCCCAACCCCTCCCGGCGAGGGTCGCCGCCACGCCTAGAGACCCCCAGCACCCGAGGCCAAGGTCGCCAATTCCCCTGGAGATCCCCTTGTGGCGCAGCTATGGGCTGTAGCCATGCTGCTCCGCCTCCACTACCCTTGTGCCTGGACTCTCCAGCCGTGCAGCGCCCCTTCCCCTCCCTTCTCTGCCGCTGCTGGAGACCCTTGCAAGCCGAGGCGAGAGTCGCCGCCACTGTTGCAGATCCCTACCAGCCGAGGCGAGGGTCGCCAATGCTGATGGAGAACTCCCTCCCCCTCCCCCCCCCCCCCCCGTGCAGCGGAGCAGGTCTCCGCTGCTGCTGGATTTCCCCTGGCAGTGCTGGGAGGGTCTCCAGCCATGCCGCGCCCCTCCCCTCCCCTAGCCGCAGCTCCTGCAGACCTCTGGCAGCCAACGCGAGGGTAGCCGCTGCTGCTGGAGACCCACAACCCCCCCTGCGAGGGTCGCCTCCACTGCTGGAGACCGCCTAGCAGCCAAGGCCAGGGTCCTGAGCCAAGCCGTGGCCCCTCCCCTTCACTTGTGCCTGGGCACTCCAGCCGTGCCCCTCCCCCTCCCCTCCCATAGCCGCAGCTGCTGCAGACCCCCGGCAGCCAAGGCGAGGGTCACCGCGGCTGCTGGAGACTCCCAGCGCCAAAGCGAGGGTCGCCGCCGCGGCTGGAGACCCCCAGCACCCGAGGCCAACGTCGCCAATTCCCCTGGAGATCCCCTTCTGGCACAACTAAGGGCTGTAGCCATGCTGCTCCGCCTCCACTACCCTTGTGCCTGGACTCTCCAGCCGTGCCGCGCCCCCTCCCCCTCCCGTCTCTGCCGCTGCTGGAGACCCCTGTAAGCCGAGGCGAGGGTCGACGATGCTGATGGAAACCCCCTCCCACCCCGTGCAGCCGAGCAGGTCTCCGCTGCTGCTGGACTTCCCCTGGCAGTGCTGGGAGGGTCTCAAGCCATGCCGCGCTCTCCCTCCCCTTCCCTTGCTCCAGGCCTTACCAGCCGCGCTGTGCCCCCTCTCTTCAGCTCGCTCCCTTTGCTGAAGACCCCCGGCAGCAGCAGCAGCGAGGCTTGCTGCTGCTGGAGACCACTGGAAGCCGCGGCGAGTGTCTTCCACTGTGCCATGGCCCCTCTCCTTCCCTTGCACCTGGGCTTTCCAGCTGCACCGCGCCTCTTCAACTCGCCTCGCCTCTAGGCTGGAGAACCCAGGCAGGCGAAGTGAGGGTAGCCACTGCTGCTGGAGATCCCCTCGCGGCAGGGTGAGGGTCTCCAGCCGCGCCGCGCCCCCTCTCCTCCAGGAACCGCGGCTGCTGGAGGCCTCTTGGAGCCCTGGCGAGAGTCTCTGTGCTGCTGGATACCCACAGGAGCCTAGGCGAGGGTCGCCGCTGCTGCTCCTGGAGAACCCCCAGGCAGCCGTGGCGTGGGTTGCCTCAGCTGCTGGAGACCCCCGGGGTCCGCGTCGAGGGTTGCCTCCACTGCTGGAGACCTCCTAGCAGCCGAGTCCAGGGTCTCCAGCCATGCCGTGGCCCCTCCCCTTCGCTTGCGCCTGGGCTCTCCAGTCTTGTCGCGCCCCAACCACTCCCCTAGCCGCAGCTGCTGGAGACCCCTTGCAGCCAAAGCTAGGTTCGCTGCTGAGGCTGGTGACCCCCAGCACCCGAGGCGAGAGTCGCCCTGCTGATGGAGACCCGCGGGCAGCCGTGGCGTGGGTCGCCTCAGCTGCTGGAGACCTCCGGGGTCCGCGTCGAGGGTCGCCTTCACTGCTGGAGACCCCCTAGCAATCAAGGGCAGGGTCTCCAGCCAAGCCGTGGCCCCTCCCCTTCACTTGTGCCTGGGCACTCCAGCCGTGCCCCTCCCCCTACCCTTCCCTAGCCGCAGCTGCTGCAGACCCCCGGCAGCCAAGGCGAGGCTCACCGCGGCTGCTGGAGACTCCCAGCGCCAAGGCGAGGGTTGCCGCCGCGGCTGGAGACCCCCAGCACCCGAGGCCAAGGTCGCCAATTCCCCTGGAGATCCCCTTCTGGCACAACTAAGGGCTGTAGCCATGCTGCTCCACCTCCACTACCCTTATGCATGGACTCTCCAGCCGTGCCGCGTCCCCTCCCCTCCCGTCTCTGCCGCTGCTGGAGACCCCTGTAAGCCGAGGCGAGGGTCGCCGATGCTGATGGAGACCCCCACCAACCCCGTGCAGCCGAGCAGGTCTCCGCTGCTGCTGGACTTCCCCTGGCAATGCTGAGAGGGTCTCAAGCCATGCCGCCCCCCCTCCCCTCCCCTAGCCGCAGCTCCTGCAGACCCCTGGCAGCCAAGGCGAGGGTCGCCGCAGCTGCTGGAGACCCCTTGCAGCAGAAGCGAGGTTAGCTGCTGCGGCTGGTGACCCCCAGCACCCGAGGCGAGAGTCGCCCTGCTGATGGAGACCCGCGGGCAGCCGTGGCGTGGGTCGCCTCAGCTGCTGGAGACCTCCGGGGTCCTCTTCGTGGGTCGCCTCCACTGTTGGAGATCCCCTAGCAGCCAATTCAGGGTCTCCAGCCAAGCCGTGGCCCCTCCCCTTCACTTGTGCCTGGGCACTCCAGCCCTGCCGCGCCCCCTCCCCTCCCCTAGCCTCAGCTCCTGGAGACCCCTTGCAGCCGAAGCAAGTGTCGCCACTGCTGCTGGAGACCCACAGGCAGCCAGGGAGGGTCGCCGTCACGGCTCCTGAGACCCCCTAGCAGCCGAGTCCAGGGTCTCCAGCCATGCCGTGGCCCCTCCCCTTCACTTTTGCCTGGGCTCTCCAGTTGTCGCGCCCCAACAACTCCCCTAGCCTCAGCTGCTGGAGACCCCTTGCAGCCGAAGCTAGGTTCGCTGCTGAGGCTGGTGACCCCCAGCACCCGAGGCGAGAGTCACCCTGCTGATGGAGACCCGCGGGCAGCCGTGGCGTGGGTCGCCTCAGCTGCTGGAGACCTCCGGGGTCCTCTTCGTGGGTCGCCTCCACTGTTGGAGATCCCCTAGCAGCCAAGGCCAGGGCCTCCAGCCAAGCCGTGGCCCCCCCCCCTTCACTTGTGCCTGGGCACTCCAGCCGTGCCCCTCCCCCTACCCTCTCCATAGCCGCAGCTGCTGCAGACCCCCGGCAGCCAAGGCGAGGGTCACCGCGGCTGCTGGAGACTCCCAGCGCCAAAGCGAGGGTCGCCGCCGCGGCTGGAGACCCCCAGCACCCGAGGCCAAGGTCGCCAATTCCCCTGGAGATCCCCTTCTGGCACAACTAAGGGCTGTAGCCATGCTGCTCCGCCTCCACTATCCTTGTGCCTGGACTCTCCAGCCGTGCCGCGCCCCCCTCCCCTCCCGTCTCTGCCGCTGCTGGAGACCCCTGTAAGCCGAGGCGAGGGTCGACGATGCTGATGGAAACCCCCTCCCACCCCGTGCAGCCGAGCAGGTCTCCGCTGCTGCTGGACTTCCCCTGGCAGTGCTGGGAGGGTCTCAAGCCATGCTGCGCTCTCCCTCCCCTTCCCTTGCTCCAGGCCTTACCAGCCGCGCTGTGCCCCCTCTCTTCAGCTCGCTCCCTTTGCTGAAGACCCCCGGCAGCAGCAGCAGCGAGGCTTGCTGCTGCTGGAGACCACTGGAAGCCGCGGCGAGTGTCTTCCGCTGTGCCAGGGCCCCTCCCCTTCCCTTGCACCTGTGGGGGCTTTCCAGCTGCACCGCGCCTCTTCAACTCGCCTCGCCTCTAGGCTGGAGACCCCAGGCAGGCGAAGTGAGGGTAGCCACTGCTGCTGGAGATCCCCTCGCGGCAGGGTGAGGGTCTCCAGCCACGCCGCGCCCCCTCTCGTCCAGGAACCGCGGCTGCTGGAGGCCTCTGGGAGCCCTGGCGAGAGTCTCTGTGCTCCTGGATACCCACGGGAGCCTAGGCGAGGGTCGCCGCTGCTGCTCCTGGAGAACCCCCAGGCAGCCATGGCGTGGGTTGCCTCAGCTGCTGGAGACCCCCGGGGTCCGCGTCGAGGGTTGCCTCCACTGCTGGAGACCTCCTAGCAGCCGAGTCCAGGGTCTCCAGCCATGCCGTGGCCCCTCCCCTTCGCTTGTGCCTGGGCTCTCCAGTCTTGTCGCGCCCCAACCACTCCCCTAGCCGCAGCTGCTGGAGACCCCTTGCAGCCAAAGCTAGGTTCGCTGCTGAGGCTGGTGACCCCCAGCACCCGAGGCGAGAGTCGCCCTGCTGATGGAGACCCGCGGGCAGCCGTGGCGTGGGTCTCCTCAGCTGCTGGAGACCCCCGGGGTCCGCGTCGAGGGTCGCCTTCACTGCTGGAGACCCCCTAGCAATCAAGGGCAGGGTCTCCAGCCAAGCCGTGGCCCCTCCCCTTCACTTGTGCCTGGGCACTCCAGCCGTGCCCCTCCCCCTCCCCTCCCATAGCCGCAGCTGCTGCAGACCCCCGGCAGCCAAGGCGAGGGTCACCGCGGCTGCTGGAGACTCCCAGCGCCAAGGCGAGGGTCCGCCGCCTCGGCTGGAGACCCCCAGCACCCGAGGCCAAGGTCGCCAATTCCCCTGGAGATCCCCTTCTGGCACTGCTAAGGGCGGTAGCCATGCTGCTCCACCTCCACTACCCTTGTGCATGGACTCTCCAGCAGTGCCGCGCCCATCCCCTCCCGTCTCTGCCGCTGCTGGAGACCCCTGTAAGCCGAGGCGAGGGTCGCTGATGCTGATGGAGACCCCCACCTACCCCGTGCAGCCGAGCAGGTCTCCGCTGCTGCTGGACTTCCCCTGGCAGTGCTGGGAGGGTCTCAAGCCTTGCCGCGCCCCCTCCCCTCCCCTAGCCGCAGCTCCTGCAGACCCCTGGCAGCCAAGGCGAGGGTCGCCGCAGCTGCTGGAGACTCCCAGCGAAAAGGCGAGGGTCGCCGCCGCGGCTGGAGACCCCCAGCACCCGAGGCCAAGGTCCCCAATTCCCCTGGAGATCCCCTTCTGGCACTGCTAAGGGCGGTAGCCATGCTGCTCCACCTCCACTACCCTTGTGCCTGGACTCTCCAGCCTTGCCGCGCCCCCTCCCCTCCCCTAGCCACAGCTGCTGGAGACCACTGGAAGCGTAGGTGAGGGTCGCCGCTACTGCTGGAGACCCGCGACCCGTCCCGGCGAGGGTCGCCGCCGCGGCTGGAGACCCCCAGCACCCGAGGCCAAGGTCCCAATTCCCCTGGAGATCTCCTTGTGGCGCAGCTATGGGCTGTAGCCATGCTGCTCTGTCTCCACAACCCTTGCGCCTGGACTCTCCAGCCGTGCGGCGCCCCTTCCCCTCCCGTCTCTGCCACTGCTGGAGACCCTTGCAAGCCGAGGCGAGGGTTGTCGCCACTGTTGCAGATCCCTACCAGCCGAGGCGAGGGTCGCTGATGCTGATGGAGAACCCCCCCCCCCCCCCCGTGCAGCGGAGCAGGTCTCCGCTGCTGCTGGAGTTCCCCTGGCAGTGCTGGGAGGGTCTCAAGCCATGCCTCGCCCCCTCCCCTCCCCTAGCCGCAGCTCCTGGAGACCCCTGGAAGCGTAGGCGAAGGTCGCCGCTACTTCTGGAGACCCCCAACCCCTCCCGCGAGAGTCGCCCTGCTGATGGAGACCCGCGGGCAGCCGTGGCGTGGGTCGCCTCAGCTGCTGGAGACCTCCGGGGTCCGCTTCGTGGGTCGCCTCCACTGTTGGAGATCCCCTAGCAGCCAAGGCCAGGGTCTCCAGCCAAGCCGTGGCCCCTCCCCTTCACTTGTGCCTGGGCACTCCAGCCCTGCCGCGCCCCCCTCCCCTTCCCTAGCCTCAGCTCCTGGAGACCCCTTGCAGCCGAAGCAAGTGTCGCCACTGCTGCTGGAGACCCACAGGCAGCCAGGCGAGGGTCGCCGTCACGGCTCCTGAGACCCCCTAGCAGCCGAGTCCAGGGTCTCCAGCCATGCCATGGCCCCTCCCCTTCACTTTTGCCTGGGCTCTCCAGTTGTCGCGCCCCAACAACTCCTCTAGCCTCAGCTGCTGGAGACCCCTTGCAGCCGAAGCTAGGTTCGCTGCTGAGGCTGGTGACCCCCAGCACCCGAGGCGAGAGTCGCCCTGCTGATGGAGACCCGCGGGCAGCCGTGGCGTGGGTCGCCTCAGCTGCTGGAGACCCCCGGGGTCCGCTTCGAGGGTCGCCTCCACTGTTGGAGACCCCATAGCAGCCAAGGCCAGGGTCTCCAGCCAAGCCGTGGCCCCTCCCCTTCACTTGTGCCTGGGCATTCCAGCCGTGCCCCGCCCCCTCCCCTCCCCTAGCCACAGCTGCTGGAGACCCCCGGCAGCCAAGGCGAGGGTCACCGCGGCTGCTGGAGACTCCCAGCGCCAAGCGAGGGTCGCCGCCGCTGCTGGAGACCCCCAGCACCCGAGGCCAAGGTCGCCAATTCCCCTGGAGATCCCCTTCTGGCACTGCTAAGATCTGTAGCCATGCTGCTCCACCTCCACTACCCTTGTGCCTGGACTCTCCAGCCTTGCCGCGCCCCCTCCCCTCCCCTAGCCGCAGCTCCTGGAGACCCCTGGAAGCGTAGGCGAAGGTCGCCGATACTGCTGGAGACCCCCAACCCCTCCCGCCGAGGGTCGCCGCCGCGGATGGAGACCCCAGGCACCCGAGGGCAGCGTCTCCAGCCATGCCGTGGCCCCTCCCCTTCACTTTTGCCTGGGCTCTCCAGTTGTCGCACCCCAACAACTCCCCTAGCCGCAGCTGCTGGAGACCCCTTGCAGCCGAAGCTAGGTTTGCTCTGAGGCTGGTGACCCCCAGCACCTGAGGCTAGAGTCGCCCTGCTGATGGAGACCCGCGGGCAGCCGTGGCGTGGTTCTCCTCAGCTGCTGGAGACCTCCGAGGTCCGCTTCGAGGGTCGCCTCCACTGTTGGAGACCCCCTAGCAGCCAAGGCCAGGGTCTCCAGCCAAGCCGGGGCCCCTCCCCTTCACTTGTGCCTGGGCATTCCAGCCGCGCCCCCGCCCCCTCCCCTCCCCTAGCCGCAGCTGCTGGAGACCCCCGGCAGCCAAGGCGAGGGTCGCCGCAGCTGCTGGAGACCCCCAGCACCCGAGGCCAAGGTCCCCAATTCCCCTGGAGATCCCCTTGTGGCGCAGCTATGGGCTGTAGCCATGCTGCTCCGCCTCCACTACCCTTGCGCCTGGACTCTCCAGGTGCCGCGCCCCTTCCCCCTCTTGTCTCTGTGGCTGCTGGAGACCCTTGCAAACCGAGGCGAGGGTCTCCGCCACTGTTGCAGATCCCTACCAGACGAGGCGAGTGTCGCCGATGCTGATGGAGAACCCCCTTCCCCCCCCCTCCGTGCAGCGGAGCAGGACTCCGCTGCTGCTGGACTTCCCCTGGCAGTGCTGGGAGGGTCTCCAGCCATGCCGTGCCCCCTCCCCTCCCCTAGCCGCAGCTCCTGCAGACCACTGGCAGCCAAGGCGAGGGTCGCCACAGCTGCTGGAGACCCCTTGC
Source organism: Ochotona princeps (assembly GCF_030435755.1). NCBI lineage: Eukaryota > Metazoa > Chordata > Mammalia > Lagomorpha > Ochotonidae > Ochotona > Ochotona princeps. The sequence goes on from NW_026699374.1 coordinate 210,761, forward strand.
AGCCGAAGCGAGGTTCGCTGCTGCGGCTGGTGACCCCCAGCACCCGAGGCGAGAGTCGCCCTGCTGATGGAGACCCGCGGGCAGCCGTGGCGTGGGTCACCTCAGCTGCTGGAGACTCCCGGGGTCCGCGTCGAAGGTCGCCTCCACTGTTGGAGACCCCATAGCAGCCAAGGATAAGGTCTACAGCCATGCCGTGGCCCCTCCCCTCCCCTAGCCGCAGCTCCTGCAGACCCCTGGCAGCCAAGGCGAGGGTCGCCGCTGCTGCTGGAGACCCACAACCCCCCCCGGCGAGGGTCGCCTCCACTGCTGGAGACCCCCTAGCAATCAAGGGCAGGGTCTCCAGCCATGCCGTGGCCCCTCCCCTTTCCTTGCTCCTGGGCACTCCAGCCCTGCCGCGCCCCCTCCCCTCCCCTAGCCTCAGCTCCTGGAGACCCCTTGCAGCCGAAGCAAGTGTCGCCACGGGTGCTGGAGACCCCCGGCAGCCAGGCGAGGGTCGCCGTCACTGCTGCTGAGACCCCCGGTACCCGAGGGCAGGGTCTACGGCCGTGCCGTGGCCCCTCCCCTTCACTTTTGCCTGGGCTCTCCAGTTGTCGTGCTCCAACCACTCCCCTAGCCGCAGCTGCTGGAGACCCCTTGCAGCCGAAGCGAGGTTCGCTGCTGCGGCTGGTGACCCGCAGCACCCGAGGCTAGAGTCACCCTGCTGATGGAGACCCGCGGGCAGCCGTGGCGTTGGTCGCCTCAGCTGCTGGAGACCCCCGGGGTCCGCGTCGACGGTCGCCTCCACTGCTGCAGACCCCATAGCAGCCAAGGCCAGGGTCTCCAGCCAAGCCGTGGCCCCTCCCCTTCACTTGTTCCTGGGCACTCCAGCCGTGCCCCTTCCCCTACCCTCCCCTAGCTGCAGCTGCTGGAGACCCCCAGCACCCAAGGCCAAGGTCGCCAATTCCCCTGGAGATCCCCTTCTGGCACAACTAAGGGCTGTAGCCATGCTGCTCCGCCTCCACTACCCTTGTGCCTGGACTCTCCAGCCGTGCCGCGCCCCCTCCCCTCCCGTCTATTCCGCTGCTGGAGACCCCTGTAAGCCGAGGCGAGGGTCGCCGCTGCTGCTGGAGACCCCTAGCAGCCAAGGGCAGGGTCTCCAGCCATGCCGTGGCCCCTCCCCTTTCCTTGCGCCTGGGCACTCCAGCCGTGCCGCGCCCCCTCCACTCCCCTAGCCTCAGCTCCTGGAGACCCCTTGTAGCCAAAGCAAGTGTCGCCACTGCTGCTGGAGACCGCCGGCAGCAAGGCGAGGATCGCCGTCACTGCTGCTGAGACCCCCCGGCACCCGAGGGCAGGGTCTCCAGCCATGCCGTGGTCCCTCCCCTTCACTTTTGCCTGGGCACTACAGCCGTGCCCCTCCCCCTCTCCTCCCCTAGCCGCAGCTCCTCAGACCCCCGGCAGCCAAGTCGAGGGTCACCGCTGCTGCTGGAGACTCCCAGCACCAAGCGAGGGTCGCCGCTACTGCTGGAGACCCCCAGCCCCCGAGGCCAAGGTCCCCAATTCCCCTGGAAATCCCCTTTTGACGCAGCTATGGGCTGTAGCCATGCTGCTCTGCCTCCACTACCCTTGCGCCTGGACTCTCCAGCCATGCCCCGCCCCTTCCCCTCTCGTCTCTGCCGCTGCTGGAGACACTTGCAAGCCAAGGCGAGGGTAGCTGATGCTGATGGAGACCCCCCCCACCCCGTGCAGCCGAGCAGGTCTCCACTGCTGCTGGATTTCCCCTGGCAGTGCTGGGAGGGTCTCAAGCCATGCCGTGGCCCCTCCCCTACGCTTGTGCCTGGTCTCTCCAGTCTTGTCGCGCCCCAACCACTGCCCTAGGCGCAGTTGCTGGAGACCCCATAGCAGCCAAGGATAAGGTCTCCAGCCATGCCGTGGCCCCTCCCCTCCCCTAGCCGCAGCTCCTGCAGACCCCTGGCAGCCAAGGCGAGGGTCGCCGCTGCTGCTGGAGACCCACAACCCCCCCCGGCGAGGGTCGCCTCCACTGCTGGAGACCCCCTAGCAATCAAGGGCAGGGTCTCCAGCCATGCCGTGGCCCCTCCCCTTTCCTTGCTCCTGGGCACTCCAGCCGTGCTGCGCCCCCTCCCCTCCCCTAGCCTCAGCTCCTGGAGACCCCTTGCAGCCGAAGCAAGTGTCGCCACTGCTGCTGGAGACCCCCGGCACCCGAGGGCAGGGTCTCCAGCCATGCCGTGGCCCCTCCCCTTCACTTTTGCCTGGGCTCTCCAGTTGTCGCGCTCCAACCACTCCCATAGCCGCAGCTGCTGGAGACCCCTTGCAGCCAAAGTGAAGTTCGCTGCTGTGGCTGGTGACCCCCCAGCACCCGAGGCGAGAGTCGCCCTGCTGATGGAAACCCGCGGGCAGCCGTGGCGTGGGTCACCTCAGCTGCTGGAGACCCCCGGGGTCCGCGTCGAGGGTCGCCTCCACTGCTGGAGACCCCATAGCAGCCAAGGCCAGGGTCTCCAGCCATGCCGTGGCCCCCTTCCCTTCACTTGTGCCTGGGCACTCCAGCCGTGCCCCTCCCCCTACCCTCCCCTAGCTGCAGCTGCTGGAGACCCCCAGCACCCAAGGCCAAGGTCGCCAATTCCCCTGGAGATCCCCTTCTGGCACAACTAAGGGCTGTAGCCATGCTGCTCCGCCTCCACTACCCTTGTGCCTGGACTCTCCAGCCCTGCCGCGCCCCCTCCCCTCCCGTCTCTGCCGCTGCTGGAGACCCCTGTAAGCCGAGGCGAGGGTCGACGATGCTGATGGAGACCCCCCCCACCCCGTGCAGCCCAGCAGGTCTCCGCTGCTGCTGGAGTTCCCCTGGCAGTGCTGGGAGGGTCTCAAGCCATGCCGCGCTCTCCCTCCCCTTCCCTTGCTCCAGGCCTTACCAGCCGCGCTGTGCCCCCTCTCTTCAGCTCGCTCCCGTTGCTGGAGACCCCCAGCAGCAGCAGCAGCGAGGCTTGCTGCTGCTGGAGACCACTGGAAGCCACGGCGAGTGTCTTCCGCTGTGCCAGGGCCCCTCCCCTTCCCTTGCACTTGGGCTTTCCAGCTGCACCGCGCCTCTTCAACTCGCCTCGCCTCTAGGCTGGAGACCCCCGGCAGGCGAAGTGAGGGTAGCCGCTGCTGCTGGAGATCCCCTCGCGGCAGGGTGAGAGTCTCCAGCCGCGCCGCGCTCACTCTCCTCCAGGAACCTCGGCTGCTGGAGTCCTCTGGGAGCCCTGGCGAGAGTCTCTGTGCTGCTGGATACCCACGGGAGCCTATGGGAGGGTCGCCGCTGCTGCTCCTGGAGACCCCAAGGCAGCCGTGGCGTGGGTTGCCTCAGCTGCTGGAGACCCCCTAGCAGCCGAGTCCAGGGTCTCCAGCCATGCCGTGGCCCCTCCCCTTCACTTTTGCCTGGGCTCTCCAGTTGTCGCGCTCCAACCACTCCCCTAGCCGCAGCTGCTGGAGACCCCTTGCAACCTAAGCGAGGTTCGCTGCTGTGGGTGGTGACCCCCAGCACCCGAGGCGAGAGTCGCCCTGCTGATGGAGACCCGCGGGCAGCCGTGGCATGGGTCGCCTCAGCTGCTGGAGACCCCCGGGGTCCGCGTCGAGGGTCGCCTCCACTGCGAGAGACCCCATAGCAGCCGAGACCAGTGTCTCCAGCCAAGCCGTGGCCCCTCCCCTTCACTTGTGCCTGGGCATTCCAGCCGTGCCCCGCCCCCTCCCCTCCCCTAGCCGCAGCTGCTGGAGACCCCTGGAAGCCAAGGTGAGGGTCAACGCGGCTGCTGGAGACTCCCAGCGCCAAGCGAGGGTCGCCGCCGCGGCTGGAGACCCCCAGCACCCGAGGCCAAGGTCGCCAATTCCCCTGGAGATCCCCTTCTGGCACTGCTAAGGGCTGTAGCCATGCTGCTCCACCTCCACTACCCTTGTGCCTGGACTCTCCAGCCTTGCCGCGCCCCCTCCGCTCCCCTAGCCGCAGCTGCTGGAGACCACTGGAAGCGTAGGTGAGGGTCGCCGCTACTGCTGGAGACCCCCAACCCCTCCTGGCGAGGGTCGCCGCCGCGGCTGGAGACCCCCAGCACCCGAGGCCAAGGTCCCCAATTCCCCTGGAGATCCCCTTGTGGAACAGCTATGGGCTGTATCCATGCTGCTCTGCCTCCACAACCCTTGCGCCTGGACTCTCCAGCAGTGCCGCGCCCCTTCCCCTCCCGTCTCTGCCACTGCTGGAGACCCTTGCAAGCCGAGGCGAGGGTCGCCGCCACTGTTGCAAATCCCTACCAGCCGAGGCGAGGGTCGCCAATGCTGATGGAGAACCCCCTTCCCCCCCCCCTCCGTGCAGCGGAGCAGGACTCCGCTGCTGCTGGACTTCCCCTGGCAGTGCTGGGAGGGTCTCAAGCCATGCCTCGCCCCCTCCCCTCCCCTAGCCTCAGCTCCTGGAGCCCACTTGCAGCCGAAGCAAGTGTCGCCACTGCTGCTGGAAACCCCCGGCAGCCGAAGCGAGGTTCACCGCGGCTGCTGGAGACTCCCAGGGCAAAGGCGAGGGTCGCCGCCGTGGCTGGAGACCCCCAGGACCTGAGGCCAAGGTCCCCAATTCCCCTGGAGATCCCCTTGTGGCGCAGCTATGGGCTGTAGCCATGCTGCTCCGCCTCCACTACCCTTGTGCCTGGACTCTCCAGCCCTGCCGCGCCCCCTCCCCTCCCCTAGCCTCAGCTCCTGGAGACCCCTTGCAGCCGAAGCAAGTGTCGCCACTGCTGCTGGAGACCCCCGGCAGCCAGGCGAGAGTCGCCGTCACTGCTGCTGAGACCCCCGGCACCCGAGGGCAGGGTCTCCAGCCATTCCGTGGCCCCTCCCCTTCACTTGTGCCTGGGCTCTCCAGTTGTCGCACCCCAACAACTCCCCTAGCCGCAGCTGCTGGAGACCCCTTGCAGCCGAAGCGAGGTTCGCTGATGAGGCTGGTGACCCCAAGCACCCGAGGCGAGAGTCGCCCTGCTGATGGAGACTCGCGGGCAGCCGTGGCATGGGTCGCCTCAGCTGCTGGAGACCTCCGGGGTCCGCTTCGAGGGTCGCCTCCACTGTTGGAGACCCCCTAGCAGCCAAGGCCAGGGTCTCCAGCCAAGCCGTGGCCCCTCCCCTTCACTTGTGCCTGGGCATTCCAGCCGTGCCCCGCCCCCTACCCTCCCCTAGCCGCAGCTGCTGGAGACCCCCTGCAGCCAAGGCGAGGGTCGCCGCTACTGCTGGAGACCCCCAACCCCTCCCGGCGAGGGTCGCCGCCGTGGCTGGAGACCCCCAGCACCTGAGGCCAAGGTCCCCAATTCCCCTGGAGATCCCCTTGTGGCGCAGCTATGGGCTGTAGCCATGCTGCTCCGCCTCCACTACCCTTGTGCCTGGACTCTCCAGCCCTGCCGCGCCCCCTCCCCTCCCGTCTCTGCCGCTGCTGGAGACCCCTGTAAGCCGAGGCGAGGGTCGACGATGCTGATGGAGACCCCCTCCCACCCCGTGCAGCCGAGCAGGTCTCCGCTGCTGCTGGACTTCCCCTGGCAGTGCTGGGAGGGTCTCAAGCCATGCCGCGCTCTCCCTCCCCTTCCCTTGCTCCAGGCCTTACCAGCCGCGCTGTGCCCCCTCTCTTCAGCTCGCTCCCTTTGCTGAAGACCCCCGGCAGCAGCAGCAGCGAGGCTTGCTGCTGCTGGAGACCACTGGAAGCCGCGGCGAGTGTCTTCCGCTGTGCCAGGGCCCCTCCCCTTCCCTTGCACCTGGGCTTTCCAGCTGCACCGCGCCTCTTCAACTCGCCTCGCCTCTAGGCTGGAGACCTCAGGCAGGCGAAGTGAGGGTAGCCACTGCTGCTGGAGATCCCCTCGCGGCAGGGTGAGGGTCTCCAGCCGCGCCGCGCCCCCTCTCCTCCGGGAACCGCGGCTGCTGGAGGCCTCTGGGAGCCCTGGCGAGAGTCTCTGTGCTGCTGGATACCCACGGGAGCCTATGGGAGGGTCGCCGTTGCTGCTCCTGCAGACCCCCAGGCAACCGCGGCGTGGGTTGCCTCAGCTGCTGGAGACCCCCGGGGTCCGCGTCGAGGGTTGCCTCCACTGCTGGAGACCTCCTAGCAGCCGAGTCCAGGGTCTCCAGCCATGCCGTGGCCCCTCCCCTTCGCTTGTGCCTGGGCTCTCCAGTAGTCGCGCTCCAACCACTCCCCTAGCCGCAGCTGCTGGAGACCCCTTGCAGCCGAAGCGAGGTTCGCTGCTGTGGCTGGTGACCCGCAGCACCCGAGGCTAGAGTCGCCCTGCTGATGGAGACCCGCGGGCAGCCGCGGCGTGGGTCTCCTCAGCTGCTGGAGACCCCCGGGGTCCGCGTCGACGGTCGCCTCCACTGCGGGAGACCCCATAGCAGCCAAGGCCAGGGTCTCCAGCCATGCCGTGGCCCCTCCCCTTCACTTGTTCCTGGGCACTCCAGCCGTGCCCCTCCCCCTACCCTCCCCTAGCTGCAGCGGCTGGAGACACCCAGCACCCAAGGCCAAGGTCGCCAATTCCCCTGGAGATCCCCTTCTGGCACAACTAAGGGCTGTAGCCATGCTGCTCCGCCTCCACTACCCTTGTGCATGGACTCTCCAGCCTTGCCGCGCCCCCTCCCCTCCCGTCTCTGCCGCTGCTGGAGACCCGTGTAAGCCGAGGCGAGGGTCGCCGATACTGATGGAGGCCCCCTAGCAGCCAAGGGCAGGGTCTCCAGCCATGCCGTGGCCCCTCCCCTTTCCTTGCGCCTGGGCACTCCAGCCGTGCCGCGCCCCCTCCCCTCCCATAGCCTCAGCTCCTGGAGACCCCTTGCAGCCGAAGCAAGTGTCGCAACTCCTGCTGGAGACCCCCGGCAGCCAGGCGAGGGTCACCGCGGCTGCTGGAGACACCCTGCACCAAGGCGAGGGTCGCCGCCGCGGCTGGAGAACCCCAGCACCAGAAGCCAAGGTCGCCAATTCCACTGGAGATCCCCTTCTGGCACAACTAAGGGCTGTAGCCATGCTGCTCCGCCTCCACTACCCTTGTGCCTGGACTCTCCAGCCCTGCCGCGCCCCCTCCCCTCCCCTAGCCTCAGCTCCTGGAGACCCCTTGCAGCCAAAGCAAGTGTCGCCACTGCTGCTGAAGACCCCCGGCAGCCAGGCGAGGGTCGCCGTCACTGCTGCTGAGACCCCCGGCACCCGAGGGCAGGGTCTCCAGCCATGCCGTGGCCCAACCCCTTCATTTTTGCCTGGGCACTACAGCCGTGCTCCTCCCCCTCTCCTCCCCTTGCCGCAGCTCCTGGAGACCCCCTGCAGCCAAGTCGAGGGTCACCGCGGCTGCTGGAGACTCCCAGCGCCAAGCGAGTGTTGCCGCCACGACTGGAGACCCCCAGCACCCTAGGCCAAGGTCCCCAATTCCCCTGGAGATCCCCTTGTGGCGCAGCTATGGGCTATAGCCATGCTGCTCTGCCTCCACTACCCTTGCGCCTGGACTATCCAGCCATGCCGCGCCCCTTCCCCTCTCGTCTCTGCCGCTACTGGAGACACTTGCAAGCCGAGGCGAGGGTCGCCGCCACTGTTGGAGATCCCTACCAGCCGAGGCGAGGGTCGCTGATGCTGATGGAGAACCCCCTCACCCCCCCCCCCCGTGCAGCGGAGCAGGACTCCGCTGCTGCTGGACTTCCCCTGGCAGTGCTGAGATTGTCTCAAGCCATGCCGCGCCCCCTCCCCTCCCCTAGCCGCAGCTCCTGCAGACCCCTGGCAGCCAAGGCGAGGGTCGCCGCAGCTGCTGGAGACCCTTTGCAGCCGAAGCGAGCTTCGCTGCTGCGGCTGGTGACCCCCTGCACTCGAGGCGAGAGTCGCCCTGCTGATGGAGACCCGCGGGCAGCCGTGGCGTGGGTCGTCTCAGCTCCTGGAGACCCCCGGGGTCCGCGTCGACGGTCGCCTTCACTGCTGGCGACCCCATAGCAGCCAAGGCCAAGGTCTCCAGCCATGCCGTGGCCCCTCCCCTTCACTTGTGCCTGGGCACTACAGTCGTGCCCCTTCCCCTCCCTCCCCTAGCCGCAGCTGCTGCAGACCCCTTGCAGCTGAAGCGAAGTTCGCTGCTGTGGCTGGTGACCCCCAGCACCCGAGGCGAGAGTCGCCCTGCTGATGGAGACCAGCGGGCAGCCGTGGCGTGGGTCTCCTCAGCTCCTGGAGACCCCCGGGGTCCGCTTCAAGGGTCGCCTCCACTGTTGGAGACCCCCTAGCAGCCAAGGCCAGGGTCTCCAGCCAAGCCGTGGCCCCTCCCCTTCACTTGTGCCTGGGCACTCCAGCCCTGCCGCGCCCCCTCCCCTCCCCTAGCCTCAGCTCCTGGAGTCCCCTTGCAGCTGAAGCAAGTGTCGCCACTGTCTGCTGGAGACCCCCGGCAGCCAGGCGAGGGTCGCCGTCACTCCTGCTGAGACCCCCGGCACCCGAGGGCAGGGTCTCCAGCCATGCCGTGGAACATCCCCTTCACTTTTGCCTGGGCTCTCCACCTGTCGCTCACCAACAACTCCCCTAGCCTCAGCTGCTGGAGACCCCTTGCAGCCGAAGCTAGGTTCGCTGCTGAGGCTGGTGAGCCCCAGCACCCGAGGCGAGAGTCGCCCTGCTGATGGAGACCCGCGGGCAGCTGTGGCGTGGGTAGCCTCAGCTGCTGGAGACCTCCGGGGTCCGCTTCGAGGGTCGCCTCCACTGTTGGAGACCCACTAGCAGGCAATGCCAGGGTCTCCAACCAAGCCGTGGCCCCTCCCCTTCACTTGTGCCTGGGCATTCCAGCCGTGCCCCGCCCCCTCCCCTCCCCTAGCCGCAGCTGCTGGAGACCCCCGGCAGCCAAGGCGAGGGTCACCGCGGCTGCTGGAGACTCCCAGCGCCAAGCGAGGGTCGCCGCCGTGGCTGGAGACCCCCAGCCCCCGACGTCAAGGTCCCCAATTCCCCTGGAAATCCCCTTTTGACTCAGCTATGGGCTGTAGCCATGCTGCTCTGCCTCCACTACCCTTGCGCCTGCACTCTCCAGCCATGCCCCGCCCCTTCCCCTCTCGTCTCTGCCGCTGCTGGAGACCCTTGCAAGCCGAGGCGAGGGTCGCCGCCACTGTTGCAGATCCCTACCAGACGAGGCGAGGGTCGCCAATGCTGATGGAGAACTCCCTCCCCCTCCCCCCCCACCCCCCCGTGCAGCGGAGCAGGTCTCCGCTGCTGCTGGATTTCCCCTGGCAGTGCTGGGAGGGTCTCAAGCCATGCCGCGCCCCCTCCCCTCCCCTAGCCCCAGCTCCTGCAGACCCCTGGCAGCCAAGGCGAGGGTCGCCGCTGCTGCTGGAAACCCACAACCCCCCCGGCGAGGGTCGCCTCCACTCCTGGAGACCGCCTAGCAGCCAAGGCCAGGGTCTCCAGCCAAGCCGTGGCCCCTCCCCTTCACTTGTGCCTGGGCACTCCAACCGTGCCCCTCCCCCTACTCTCCCCTAGCCGCAGCTGCTGCAGACCCCCGGCAGCCAAAGCTAGGTTCGCTGCTGAGGCTGGTGACCCCCAGCACCCGAGGCGAGAGTCGCCCTGCTGATGGAGACCCGCGGGCAGCCGTGGCGTGGGTCGCCTCAGCTGCTGGAGACCTCCGGGGTCCGCGTCGAGGGTCGCCTCCACTGCTGGAGACCCCCTAGCAATCAAGGGCAGGGTCTCCAGCCAAGCCGTTGCCCCTCCCCTTCACTTGTGCCTGGGCACTCCAGCCGTGCCCCGCTCCCCCTACCCTCCCCTAGCCGCAGCTGCTGCAGACCCCCGGCAGTCAAGGCGAGGGTCACCGCGGCTGCTGGAGACTCCCAGCGCCAAGGCGAGGGTCGCCACCGCGGCTGGAGACCCCCAGCACCCGAGGCCAAGGTCGCCAATTCCCCTGGAGATCCCCTTCTGGCACAACTAAGGGCTGTAGCCATGCTGCTCCGCCTCCACTACCCTTGTGCATGGACTCTCCAGCCGTGCCGCGCCCCCTCCCCTCCCGTCTCTGCCGCTGCTGGAGACCCGTGTAAGCCGAGGCGAGGGTCGCCGATACTGATGGAGGACCCCTAGCAGCCAAGGGCAGGGTCTCCAGCCATGCCGTGGCCCCTCCCCTTTCCTTGCGCCTGGGCACTCCAGCCCTGCCGCGCCCCCTCACCTCCCCTAGCCTCAGCTCCTGGAGACCCCTTGCAGCCAAAGCAAGTGTCGCCACTGCTGCTGGAGACCCCCGGCAGCCAGGCGAGGGTCGCCGTCACTGCTGCTGAGACCCCCGGCACCCGAGGGCAGGGTCTCCAGCCATGCCGTGGCCCAACCCCTTCATTTTTGCCTGGGCACTACAGCCGTGCCCCTCCCCCTCTCCTCCCCTTGCCGCAGCTCCTGGAGACCCCCTGCAGCCAAGTCGAGGGTCACCGCGGCTGCTGGAGACTCCCAGCGCCAAGCGAGTGTTGCCGCCGCGACTGGAGACCCCCAGCACCCTAGGCCAAGGTCCCCAATTCCCCTGGAGATCCCCTTGTGGCGCAGCTATGGGCTATAACCATGCTGCTCTGCCTCCACTACCCTTGCGCCTGGACTATCCAGCCATGCCGCGCCCCTTCCCCTCTCGTCTCTGCCGCTGCTGGAGACACTTGCAAGCCGAGGCGAGGGTCGCCGCCACTGTTGGAGATCCCTACCAGCCGAGGCGAGGGTCGCTGATGCTGATGGAGAACCCCCTCACCCCCCCCCCGTGCAGCGGAGCAGGACTCCGCTGCTGCTGGACTTCCCCTGGCAGTGCTGAGATTGTCTCAAGCCATGCCGCGCCCCCTCCCCTCCCCTAGCCGCAGCTCCTGCAGACCCCTGGCAGCCAAGGCGAGGGTCGCCGCAGCTGCTGGAGACCCTTTGCAGCCGAAGCGAGCTTCGCTGCTGCGGCTGGTGACCCCCTGCACTCGAGGCGAGAGTCGCCCTGCTGATGGAGACCCGCGGGCAGCCGTGGCGTGGGTCGTCTCAGCTCCTGGAGACCCCCGGGGTCCGCGTCGACGGTCGCCTTCACTGCTGGCGACCCCATAGCAGCCAAGGCCAAGGTCTCCAGCCATGCCGTGGCCCCTCCCCTTCACTTGTGCCTGGGCACTACAGTCGTGCCCCTTCCCCTCCCTCCCCTAGCCGCAGCTGCTGCAGACCCCTTGCAGCTGAAGCGAAGTTCGCTGCTGTGGCTGGTGACCCCCAGCACCCGAGGCGAGAGTCGCCCTGCTGATGGAGACCAGCGGGCAGCCGTGGCGTGGGTCTCCTCAGCTCCTGGAGACCCCCGGGGTCCGCTTCAAGGGTCGCCTCCACTGTTGGAGACCTCCTAGCAGCCAAGGCCAGGGTCTCCAGCCAAGCCGTGGCCCCTCCCCTTCACTTGTGCCTGGGCACTCCAGCCCTGCCGCGCCCCCTCCCCTCCCCTAGCCTCAGCTCCTGGAGACCCCTTGCAGCTGAAGCAAGTGTCGCCACTGTCTGCTGGAGACCCCCGGCAGCCAGGCGAGGGTCGCCGTCACTCCTGCTGAGACCCCCGGCACCCGAGGGCAGGGTCTCCAGCCATGCCGTGGAACATCCCCTTCACTTTTGCCTGGGCTCTCCACCTGTCGCTCACCAACAACTCCCCTAGCCTCAGCTGCTGGAGACCCCTTGCAGCCGAAGCTAGGTTCGCTGCTGAGGCTGGTGAGCCCCAGCACCCGAGGCGAGAGTCGCCCTGCTGATGGAGACCCGCGGGCAGCTGTGGCGTGGGTCGCCTCAGCTGCTGGAGACCTCCGGGGTCCGCTTCGAGGGTCGCCTCCACTGTTGGAGACCCACTAGCAGGCAATGCCAGGGTCTCCAACCAAGCCGTGGCCCCTCCCCTTCACTTGTGCCTGGGCATTCCAGCCGTGCCCCGCCCCCTCCCCTCCCCTAGCCGCAGCTGCTGGAGACCCCCGGCAGCCAAGGCGAGGGTCACCGCGGCTGCTGGAGACTCCCAGCGCCAAGCGAGGGTCGCCGCCGTGGCTGGAGACCCCCAGCCCCCGACGTCAAGGTCCCCAATTCCCCTGGAAATCCCCTTTTGACTCAGCTATGGGCTGTAGCCATGCTGCTCTGCCTCCACTACCCTTGCGCCTGCACTCTCCAGCCATGCCCCGCCCCTTCCCCTCTCGTCTCTGCCGCTGCTGGAGACCCTTGCAAGCCGAGGCGAGGGTCGCCGCCACTGTTGCAGATCCCTACCAGACGAGGCGAGGGTCGCCAATGCTGATGGAGAACTCCCTCCTCCTCCCCCCCCACCCCCCCGTGCAGCGGAGCAGGTCTCCGCTGCTGCTGGATTTCCCCTGGCAGTGCTGGGAGGGTCTCAAGCCATGCCGCGCCCCCTCCCCTCCCCTAGCCCCAGCTCCTGCAGACCCCTGGCAGCCAAGGCGAGGGTCGCCGCTGCTGCTGGAAACCCACAACCCCCCCGGCGAGGGTCGCCTCCACTCCTGGAGACCGCCTAGCAGCCAAGGCCAGGGTCTCCAGCCAAGCCGTGGCCCCTCCCCTTCACTTGTGCCTGGGCACTCCAACCGTGCCCCTCCCCCTACTCTCCCCTAGCCGCAGCTGCTGCAGACCCCCGGCAGCCAAAGCTAGGTTCGCTGCTGAGGCTGGTGACCCCCAGCACCCGAGGCGAGAGTCGCCCTGCTGATGGAGACCCGCGGGCAGCCGTGGCGTGGGTCGCCTCAGCTGCTGGAGACCTCCGGGGTCCGCGTCGAGGGTCGCCTCCACTGCTGGAGACCCCCTAGCAATCAAGGGCAGGGTCTCCAGCCAAGCCGTTGCCCCTCCCCTTCACTTGTGCCTGGGCACTCCAGCCGTGCCGCTCCCCCTACCCTCCCCTAGCCGCAGCTGCTGCAGACCCCCGGCAGTCAAGGCGAGGGTCACCGCGGCTGCTGGAGACTCCCAGCGCCAAGGCGAGGGTCGCCACCGCGGCTGGAGACCCCCAGCACCCGAGGCCAAGGTCGCCAATTCCCCTGGAGATCCCCTTCTGGCACAACTAAGGGCTGTAGCCATGCTGCTCCGCCTCCACTACCCTTGTGCATGGACTCTCCAGCCGTGCCGCGCCCCCTCCCCTCCCGTCTCTGCCGCTGCTGGAGACCCGTGTAAGCCGAGGCGAGGGTCGCCGATACTGATGGAGGACCCCTAGCAGCCAAGGGCAGGGTCTCCAGCCATGCCGTGGCCCCTCCCCTTTCCTTGCGCCTGGGCACTCCAGCCCTGCCGCGCCCCCTCACCTCCCCTAGCCTCAGCTCCTGGAGACCCCTTGCAGCCAAAGCAAGTGTCGCCACTGCTGCTGGAGACCCCCGGCAGCCAGGCGAGGGTCGCCGTCACTGCTGCTGAGACCCCCGGCACCCGAGGGCAGGGTCTCCAGCCATGCCGTGGCCCAACCCCTTCATTTTTGCCTGGGCACTACAGCCGTGCCCCTCCCCCTCTCCTCCCCTTGCCGCAGCTCCTGGAGACCCCCTGCAGCCAAGTCGAGGGTCACCGCGGCTGCTGGAGACTCCCAGCGCCAAGCGAGTGTTGCCGCCGCGACTGGAGACCCCCAGCACCCTAGGCCAAGGTCCCCAATTCCCCTGGAGATCCCCTTGTGGCGCAGCTATGGGCTATAACCATGCTGCTCTGCCTCCACTACCCTTGCGCCTGGACTATCCAGCCATGCCGCGCCCCTTCCCCTCTCGTCTCTGCCGCTGCTGGAGACACTTGCAAGCCGAGGCGAGGGTCGCCGCCACTGTTGGAGATCCCTACCAGCCGAGGCGAGGGTCGCTGATGCTGATGGAGAACCCCCTCACCCCCCCCCCCGTGCAGCGGAGCAGGACTCCGCTGCTGCTGGACTTCCCCTGGCAGTGCTGAGATTGTCTCAAGCCATGCCGCGCCCCCTCCCCTCCCCTAGCCGCAGCTCCTGCAGACCCCTGGCAGCCAAGGCGAGGGTCGCCGCAGCTGCTGGAGACCCTTTGCAGCCGAAGCGAGCTTCGCTGCTGCGGCTGGTGACCCCCTGCACTCGAGGCGAGAGTCGCCCTGCTGATGGAGACCCGCGGGCAGCCGTGGCGTGGGTCGTCTCAGCTCCTGGAGACCCCCGGGGTCCGCGTCGACGGTCGCCTTCACTGCTGGCGACCCCATAGCAGCCAAGGCCAAGGTCTCCAGCCATGCCGTGGCCCCTCCCCTTCACTTGTGCCTGGGCACTACAGTCGTGCCCCTCCCCCTCCCTCCCCTAGCCGCAGCTGCTGGAGACCCCTTGCAGCTGAAGCGAAGTTCGCTGCTGTGGCTGGTGACCCCCAGCACCCGAGGCGAGAGTCGCCCTGCTGATGGAGACCCGCGGGCAGCCGTGGCGTGGGTCGCCTCAGCTCCTGGAGACCCCCGGGGTCCGCTTCGAGGGTCGCCTCCACTATTGGAGACCCCCTAGCAGCCAAGGCCAGGGTCTCCAGCCAAGCCGTGGCCCCTCCCCTTCACTTGTGCCTGGGCACTCCAGCCCTGCCGCGCCCCCTCCCCTCCCCTAGCCTCAGCTCCTGGAGACCCCTTGCAGCTGAAGCAAGTGTCGCCACTGTCTGCTGGAGACTCCCAGCAGCCAGGCGAGGGTCGCCGTCACTCCTGCTGAGACCCCCGGCACCCGAGGGCAGGGTCTCCAGCCATGCCGTGGAACATCCCCTTCACTTTTGCCTGGGCTCTCCACCTGTCGCTCACCAACAACTCCCCTAGCCTCAGCTGCTGGAGACCCCTTGCAGCCGAAGCTAGGTTCGCTGCTGAGGCTGGTGAGCCCCAGCACCCGAGGCGAGAGTCGCCCTGCTGATGGAGACCCGCGGGCAGCTGTGGCGTGGGTCGCCTCAGCTGCTGGAGACCTCCGGGGTCCGCTTCGAGGGTCGCCTCCACTGTTGGAGACCCACTAGCAGGCAATGCCAGGGTCTCCAACCAAGCCGTGGCCCCTCCCCTTCACTTGTGCCTGGGCATTCCAGCCGTGCCCCGCCCCCTCCCCTCCCCTAGCCGCAGCTCTTGGAGACCCCCGGCAGCCAAGGCGAGGGTCACCGCGGCTGCTGGAGACTCCCAGCGCCAAGCGAGGGTCGCCGCCGTGGCTGGAGACCCCCAGCCCCCGACGTCAAGGTCCCCAATTCCCCTGGAAATCCCCTTTTGACGCAGCTATGGGCTGTAGCCATGCTGCTCTGCCTCTACTACCCTTGCGCCTGGACTCTCCAGCCATGCCCCGCCCCTTCCCCTCTCGTCTCTGCCGCTGCTGGAGACACTTGCAAGCCGAGGCGAGGGTCGCTGATGCTGATGGAGACCCCCCAACCCCGTGCAGCCTAGCTGGTCTCCGCTGCTACTGGAGTTCCCCTGGCAGTGCTGGGAGGGTCTCAAGCCATGCCGCGCCCCCTCCCCTCCCTTAGCCTCAGCTCCTGGAGACCCCTTGCAGCCGAAGCAATTGTCGCCACTGCTGCTGGAGACCCCCGGCAGCCAGGCGAGAGTCGCTGTCACTGCTGCTGAGACCCCCGGCACCCAAGGGCAGGGTCTCCAGCCATTCCGTGGCCCCTCCCCTTCACTTTTGCCTGGGCTCTCCAGTTGTCGCGCTCCAACCACTCCCCTAGCCGCAGCTGCTGGAGACCCCTTGCAACCTAAGCGAGGTTCGCTGCTGTGGGTGGTGACCCCCAGCACCCGAGGCGAGAGTCGCCCTGCTGATGGAGACCCGCGGGCAGCCGTGGCGTGGGTCGCCTCAGCTGCTGGAGACCCCCGGGGTCCTCGTCCAGGGTCGCCTCCACTGCTGGAGACCCCCTAGCAGCCAAGGCCAGGGTCTCCAGCCAAGCCGTGGCCCCTCCCCTTCACTTGTGCCTGGGCATTCCAGCCGTGCCCCGCCCCCTCCCCTTTCCTAGCCGCAGCTGCTGGAGACCCCCGGAAGCAAAGGCGAGGGTCACCGCGGCTGCTGGAGACTCCCAGCGCAAAGCCGAGGGTCGCCGCCGCAGCTGGAGACCCCCAGCACCCGAGGCCAAGGTCGCCAATTCCCGTGGAGATCCCGTTCTGGAACTGCTAAGGGCTGTAGCCATGCTGCTCCACCTCCACTACCCTTGTGCCTGGACTCTCCAGCCTTGCCGCGCCCCCTCCGCTCCCCTAGCCGCAGCCCCTGGCGACCCCTGGAAGCGTAAGCGAGGGTCGCTGCTACTGCTGGAGACCCCCAACCCCTCCCGGCGAGGGTTGCCGCCGCGGCTGGAGACCCCCAGCACCCGAGGCCAAGGTCCCCAATTCCCCTGGAGATCCCCTTGTGGCGCAGCTATGGGCTGTAGCCATGCTGCTCTGCCTCCACTACCCTTGCGCCTGGACTCTCCAGCCGTGCAGCGCCCCTTCCCCTCCCGTCTCTGCCGCTGCTGGAGACCCTTGCAAGCCGAGGCGAGGGTCGCCGCCACTGTTGCAGATCCCTACCAGCCAAGGCGAGGGTCGCCAATGCTGATGGAGAACTCCCTCCCTCTCCCCCCCCCCCCCCCGTGCAGCGGAGCAGGTCTCCGCTGCTGCTGGATTTCCCCTGGCAGTGCTGGGAGGGTCTCAAGCCATGCCGCGCCCCCTCCCCTCCCCTAGCCGCAGCTCCTGCAGGCCCTGGCAGCCAAGGCGAGGGTCGCTGCTGCTGCTGGAAACCCACAACCGCCCCGGCGAGGGTCGCCTCCACTCCTGGAGACCGCCTAGCAGCCAAGGCCAGGGTCTCCAGCCAAGCCGTGGCCCCTCCCCTTCACTTGTGCCTGGGCACTCCAACCGTGCCCCTCCCCCTACCCTCCCCTAGCCGCAGCTGCTGCAGACCCCCGGCAGCCAAAGCTAGGTTCGCTGCTGAGGCTGGTGACCCCCAGCACCCGAGGCGAGAGTCGCCCTGCTGATGGAGACCCGCGGGCAGCCGTGGCGTGGGTCGCCTCAGCTGCTGGAGACGTCCGGGGTCCGCGTCGAGGGTCGCCTCCACTGCTGGAGACCCCCTAGCAATCAAGGGCAGGGTCTCCAGCCAAGCCGTTGCCCCTCCCCTTCACTTGTGCCTGGGCACTCCAGCCGTGCCCCTCCCCCTACCCTCCCCTAGCCGCAGCTGCTGCAGACCCCCGGCAGCCAAGGCGAGGGTCACCGCGGCTGCTGGAGACTCCCAGCGCCAAGGCGAGGGTCGCCGCCGCGGCTGGAGACCCCCAGCACCCGAGGCCAAGGTCGCCAATTCCCCTGGAGATCCCCTTCTGGCACAACTAAGGGCTGTAGCCATGCTGCTACGCCTCCACTACCCTTGTGCCTGGACTCTCCAGCCGTGCCGCGCCCCCTCCCCTCCCGTCTCTGCCGCTGCTGGAGACCCTTGTAAGCCGAGTCGAGGGTCGCCGATGCTGATGGAGACCCCCACCTACCCCGTGCAGCCGAGCAGGTCTCCGCTGCTGCTGGAGTTCCCCTGGCAGTGCTGGGAGGGTCTCAAGCCATGCCTCGCCCCCTCCCCTCCCCTAGCCGCAGCTCCTGCAGACCCCTGGCAGCCAAGGCGAGGGTCTCCGCAGCTGCTGGAGACCCCTTGCAGCCGAGGCGAGGTTCGCTGCTGTGGCTGGTGACCCCCAGCACCCGAGGCGAGAGTCGCCCTGCTGATGGAGACCCGCGGGAAGCCGTGGCGTGGGTCACCTCAGCTGCTGGAGACCTCCGGGGTCCGCTTCGAGGGTCGCCTCCACTGTTGGAGACCCCCTAGCAGCCAAGGCCAGGGTCTCCAGCCAAGCCGTGGCCCCTCTCCTTCACTTGTGCCTGGGTACTCCAGCCGTGCCACGCCCCCTCCCCTCCCCTAGCATCAGCTCCTGGAGACCCCTTGCAGCCGAAGCAAGTGTCGCCACTTCTGCTGGAGACCCACAGGCAGCCAGGCGAGGGTCGCAGTCACGGCTGCTGAGACCCCCGGGGTCCGCATCGAGGGTTGCCTCCACTGCTGGAGACCTCCTAGCAGCCGAGTCCAGGGTCTCCAGCCATGCTGTGGCCGCTCCCCTTCGCTTGTGCCTGGGCTCTCCAGTCTTGTCGCGCCCCAACCACTCCCCTAGCCGCAGCTGCTGGAGACCCCTTGCAGCCGAAGCTAGGTTCGCTGCTGAGGCTGGTGACCCCCAGCACCCGAGGCGAGAGTCGCCCTGCTGATGGAGACCCGCGGGCAGCCGTGGCGTGGGTCGCCTCAGCTGCTGGAGACCCCCGGGGTCCGCGTCGAGTGTTGCTTCCACTGCTGGAGACCTCCTAGCAGCCGAGTCCTGTGTCTCCAGCCAAGCCGTGGCCCCTCCCCTTCACTTGTGCCTGGGCATTCCAGCCGTGCCGCGCCCCCTCCCCTCCCCTAGCCGCAGCTGCTGGAGACCCCTGGCAGCCACGGCGAGGGTCACCGCGGCTGCTGGAGACTCCCAGCGCCAGGAGAGGGTCCCCGCCGCGGCTGGAGACCCCCAGCACCCGAGGCCAAGGTCGCCAATTCCTCTGGAGATCCCCTTCTGGCACTGCTAAGGGCTCTAGCCATGGTGCTCCACCTCCACTACCCTTGTGCCTGGACTCTCCAGCCTTGCCGCACCCCTCCGCTCCCCTAGCCGCAGCTGCTGGAGACCCCTGGAAGCGTAGGTGAGGGTCGCCGCTACTGCTGGAGACCCGCGATCCGTCCCTCCCGGCGAGGGTCGCCGCCGCGGCTGGAGACCCCCAGCACCCGAGGCCAAGGTCCCCAATTCCCCTGGAGATCCCCTTGTGGCACAGCTATGGGCTGTAGCCATGCTGCTCTGCCTCCACAACCCTTGCGCCTGGGTCTCCAGCCGTGCCGCGCCCCTTCCCCTCCCGTCTCTGCCACTGCTGGAGACCCTTGCAAGCCGAGGCGAGGGTCGCCGCCACTGTTGCAGATCCCTACCAGCCGAGGCGAGGGTCGCTGATGCTGATGGAGAACCCCCTCCCCCCCCCCGGGCAGCGGAGCAGGTCTCCGCTGCTGCTGGAGTTCCCCTGGCAGTGCTGGGAGGGTCTCAAGCCATGCCGCGCCCCCTCCCCTCCCATAGCATCAGCTCCTGGAGACCACTTGCAGCCGAAGCAAGTGTCGCCACTGCTGCTGGAAACCCCCGGCAGCCAGGCGAGGGTCACCGCGGCTGCTGGAGACTCCCAGCGCCAAGGCGAGGGTCGCCGCCGCGGCTGGAGACCCCCAGCACCAGAAGCCAAGGTCGCCAATTCCCCTGGAGATCCCCTTCTGGCACAACTAAGGGCTGTAGCGATGCTGCTCCGCCTCCACTACCCTTGTGCCTGGACTCTCCAGCCCTGCCGCGCCCCCTCCGCTCCCCTAGCCTCAGCTCATGGAGACCCCTTGCAGCCGAAGCAAGTGTCGCCACTGCTGCTGGAGACCCCAGGCAGCCAGGCGAGAGTCGCCGTCACTGCTGCTGAGACCCCCGGCACCCGAGGGCAGGGTTTCCAGCCATGCCGTGGCCCCTCCCCTTCACTTTTGCCTGGGATCTCCAGTTGTCGCGCTCCAACCACTCCCCTAGCCGCAGCTGCTGGAGACCCCTTGCAGCCGAAGCTAGGTTCGCTGCTGATGCTGGTGACCCCCAGCACCTGAGGCGAGAGTCGCCCTGCTGATGGAGACCCGCGGGCAGCTGTGGCGTGGGTCGCCTCAGCTGCTGGAGACCCCCGGGGTCCGCGTCGAGGGTCGCCTCCACTGTTGGAGACCGCCTAGCAGCCAAGGCCAGGGTCTCCAGCCAAGCCGTGGCCCCTCCCCTTCACTTGTGCCTGGGCATTCCAGCCGTGCCGCGCCCCCTCCCCTCCCCTAGCCGCAGCTGCTGCAGACCCCCGGCAGCCAAGGCGAGGGTCGCCGAAGCGGCTGGAGACCCCCAGCACCCGAGGCCAAGGTCGCCAATTCCCCTGGAGATCCCCTTCTGGCACTGCTAAGGGCTGTAGCCATGCTGCTCTGCCTGCACTACCCTTGTGCCTGGACTCTCCAGCCTTGCCGCGCCCCCTCCCCTCCCCTAGCCGCAGCCCCTGGAGACCCCTGGATGCGTAAGCGAGGGTCGCCGCTACTGCTGGAGACCCCCAACCCCTCCCGACGAGGGTCGCCGCCGCGGCTGGAGACCCCCAGCACCCGAGGCCAAGGTCCCCAATTCCCCTGGAGATCCCCTTGTGGCGCAGCTATGGGCTGTAGCCATGCTGCTCTGCCTCCACTACCCTTGCGCCTGGACTCTCCAGCCGTGCCGCGCCCCGTCCCCTCCTGTCTCTGCTGCTGCTGGAGACCCTTGCAAGCCGAGGCGAGGGTCGCCTCCACTGTTGCAGATCCCTACCAGCCGAGGCGAGGGTCGCCAATGCTGATGGAGAACTCCCTCCCCTTCCTCCCCCCCCCGTGCAGCGGAGCAGGTCTCCACTGCTGCTGGATTTCCCCTGGCAGTGCTGGGAGGGTCTCAAGCCATGCCGCGCCCCCTCCCCTCCCCTAGCCGCAGCTCCTGCAGACCCATGACAGCCAAGGCGAGGGTCGGCACTGCTGCTGGAGACCCACAACCCCACCCCGGCGAGGGTCGCCTCCACTGCTGGAGACCGCCTTGCAGCCAAGGCCAGGGTCTCCAGCCAAGCCGTGGCCCCTCCACTTCACTTGTGCCTGGGCACTCCAGCCGTGCCCCTCCCCCTACCCTCCCCTAGCCGCAGCTGCTGCAGACCCCCGGCAGCCAAGGTGAGGGTCACCGCTGCTGCTGGAGACTCCCAGCGCCAAGGGGAGGGTCGCCGTCACTGCTGCTGAGACCCCCGGCACCCGAGGGCAGGGTCTCCAGCCATTCCGTGGCCCCTCCCCTTCACTTTTGCCTGGGCTCTCCAGTTGTCGCGCTCCAACCACTCCCCTAGCCGCAGCTGCTGGAGACCCCTTGCAGCCGAAGCGACGTTCGCTGCTGTGGCTGGTGACCCCCAGCACCCGAGGCGAGAGTCGCCCTGCTGATGGAGACCCGCGGGCAGCCGTGGCGTAGGTCGCCTCAGCTGCTGGAGACCCCCGGGGTCCGCGTCGAGGGTCGCCTCCACTGTTGGAGACCCCCTAGCAGCCAAGGCCAGGGTCTCCAGCCAAGCCGTGGCCCCTCCCCTTCACTTGTGCCTGGGCATTCCAGCCGTGCCTCGCCCCCTCCCCTCCCCTAGCCGCAGCTGCTGCAGACTCCCGGCAGCCAAGGCGAGGGTCACCGCGGCTGCTGGAGACTCCCAGCGCCAAGCGAGGGTCGCCGCCGCGGCTGGAGACCCCCAGCACCCGAGGCCAAGGTCGCCAATTCCCCTGGAGATCCCCTTCTGGCACTGCTAAGGGCTGTAGCCATGCTGCTCCACCTCCACTACCCTTGCGCCTGGACTCTCCAGCCTTGCCCCGCCCCTTCCCCTCCCGTCTCTGCCACTGCTGGAGACCCTTGCAAGCCGAGGCGAGGGTCGTCGCCACTGTTGCAGATCCCTACCAGCCGAGGCGAGGGTCGCTGATGCTGATGGAGAAGCCCCTCCCCCCCGCCCCGTGCAGCGGAGCAGGTCTCCACTGCTGCTGGAGTTCCCCTGGCAGTGCTGGGAGGGTCTCAAGCCATGCCTCGCCCCCTCCCCTCCCCTAGCCTCAGCTCCTGGAGCCCACTTGCAGCCGAAGCAAGTGTCGCCACTACTGCCGGAAACACCCGGCAGCCAGGCGAGGGTCACCGCGGCTGCTGGAGACTCCCAGCGCAAAGGCGAGGGTCGCCGCCGCACTGGAGACCCCCAGGACCAGAAGCCAAGGTCGCCAATTCCCCTGGAGATCCCCTTCTGGCACAACTAAGGGCTGTAGCCATGCTGCTCCGCCTCCACTACCCTTGTGCCTGGACTCTCCAGCCGTGCCGCGCCCCTTCCCCTCCCGTCTCTGCCGCTGATGGAGACCCTTGCAAGCCGAGGCGAGGGTCGCCGCCACTGTTGCAGATCCCTACCAGCTGAGGCGAGGGTCGCTGATGCTGATGGAGAACCCCATCCCCTCCCCCGTGCAGCGGAGCAGGTCTCCGCTGCTGCTGGAGTTCCCCTGGCAGTGCTGGGAGGGTCTCAAGCCATGCCTCGCCCCCTCCCCTCCCCTAGCCTCAGCTCCTGGAGCCCACTTGCAGCCGAAGCAAGTGTCGCCACTGCTGCTGGAAACCCCCGGCAGCCAGGCGAGGGTCACCGCGGCTGCTGGAGACTCCCAGCGCCTCCCGGCGAGGGTCGCCGCCGCGGCTGGAGACCCCCAGCACCAGAAGCCAAGGTCGCCAATTCCCCTGGAGATCCCCTTCTGGCACAACTAAGGGCTGTAGCCATGCTGCTCCGCCTCCACTACCCTTGTGCCTGGACTCTCCAGCCCTGCCGCGCCCCCTCCCCTCCCGTCTCTGCCGCTGCTGGAGACCCCTGTAAGCCGAGGCGAGGGTCGACGATGCTGATGGAGACCCCCCCCCACCCCGTGCAGCCGAGCAGGTCTCCGCTGCTGCTGGAGTTCCCCTGGCAGTGCTGGGAGGGTCTCCAGCCATGCCGCGCTCTCCCTCCCCTTCCCTTGCTCCAGGCCTTACCAGCCGCGCTGTGCCCCCTCTCTTCAGCTCGCTCCCGTTGCTGGAGACCCCCAGCAGCAGCAGCAGCGAGGCTTGCTGCTGCTGGAGACCACTGGATGCCGCGGCGAGTGTCTTCCGCTGTGCCAGGGCCCCTCCCCTTCCCTTGCACCTGGGCTTTCCAGCTGCACCGCGCCTCTTCAACTCGCCTCGCATCTAGGCTGGAGACCCCAGGAAGGCGAAGTGAGGGTAGCCGCTGCTGCTGGAGATCCCCTCGCGGCAGGGTGAGGGTCTCCAGCCGCGCCGCGCACCCTCCCGTCCGGGAACCGCGGCTGCTGGAGGCCTTTGGGAGCCCTGGCGAGAGTCTCTGTGCTGCTGGATACCCATGGGAGCCTAGGCGAGGGTCGCCGCTGCTGCTCCTGGAGACCCCCAGGCAGCCATGGCGTGGGTTGCCTCAGCTGCTGGAGACCCCCGGGGTCCGCGTCGAGGGTTGCCTCCACTGCTGGAGACCTCCTAGCAGCCGAGTCCAGGGTCTCCAGCCATGCCGTGGCCCCTCCCCTTCGCTTGTGCCTGGGCTCTCCAGTCTTGTCGCGCCCCAACCACTCCCCTAGCCACAGCTGCTGGAGACCCCTTGCAGCCAAAGCTAGGTTCGCTGCTGAGGCTGGTGACCCCGAGCACCCGAGGCGAGAGTCGCCCTGCTGATGGAGACCCGCGGGCAGCCGTGTCGTGGGTCGCCTCAGCTGCAGGAGACCTCCGGGGTCCGCGTCGAGGGTCGCCTCCACTGCTGCAGACCCCCTAGCAATCAAGGGCAGGGTCTCCAGCCAAGCCGTGGCCCCTCCCCTTCACTTGTGCCTGGGCATTCCAGCCGTGCCCCTCCCTCTACCCTCCCCTAGCCGCAGCTGCTGCAGACCCCCGGCAGCCAAAGCTAGGTTCGCTGCTGAGGCTGGTGACCCCAGCACCCGAGGCAAGAGTCGCCTGCTGATGGAGACCCGCGGGCAGCCGTGGCGTGGGTCGCCTCAGTTGTTGGAGACCTCCGGGGTCCGCGTCGAGGGTCGCCTCCACTCCTGGAGACCCCCTAGCAATCAAGGGCAGGGTCTCCAGCCAAGCCGTGGCCCCTCCCCTTCACTTGTGCCTGGGCACTCCAGCCGTGCCGCTCCCCCTACCCTCCCATAGCCGCAGCTGCTGCAGACCCCCGGCAGCCAAGGCGAGGGTCACCCCGGCTGCTGGAGACTCCCAGCGCCAAGGCGAGGGTCGCCGCCGCGGCTGGAGACCCCCAGCACCCGAGGCCAAGGTCGCCAATTCCCCTGGAGATCCCCTTCTGGCACAACTAAGGGCTGTAGCCATGCTGCTCCGCCTCCACTACCCTTGTGCATGGACTCTCCAGCCGTGCCGCGCCCCCTCCCCTCCGTCTCTGCCGCTGCTGGAGACCCCTGTAAGCCGAGGCGAGGGTCGCCGATGCTGATGGAGACCCCCACCTACCCCGTGCAGCCGAGCAGGTCTCCGCTGCTGCTGGAGATCCCCTGGCAGTGCTGGTAGGGTCTCCAGCCATGCCGCGCCCCCTCCCCTCCCATAGCCGCAGTTCCTGCAGACCCCTGGCAGCCAAGGCGAGGGTCGCTGCAGCTGCTGGAGACCCCTTGCAGCCGAGGCGAGGTTCGCTGCTGCGGCTGGTGACCCCCAGGACACGAGGCGAGAGTCGCCCTGCTGATGGAGACCCGCGGGCAGCCGTGGCGTGGGTCACCTCAGCTGCTGGAGACCTCCGGGGTCCGCTTCGTGGGTCGCCTATACTGTTGGAGACCCCCTAGCAATCAAGGGCAGGGTCTCCAGCCATTCCGTGGCCCCTCCCCTTCACTTTTGCCTGGGCTCTCCAGTTGTCGCGCTCCAACCACTCCCCTAGCCGCAGCTGCTGGAGACCCCTTGCAGCCGAAGTGAGGTTCGCTGCTGTGCCTGGTGACCCCCAGCACCCGAAGCGAGAGTCGCCCTGCTGATGGAGACCCGCGGGCAGCCGTGGCGTGGGTCGCCTCAGTTGCTGGAGACCCCCGGGGTCCGCGTCGAGGGTCGCCTCCACTGTTGGAGACCCCCTAGCAGCTAAGGCCAGGGTCTCCAGCCAAGCCGTGGCCCCTCCCCTTCACTTGTGCCTGGGCATTCCAGCCGTGCCGCGCCCCCTCCCCTTCCCTAGCCGCAGCTGCTGCAGACCCCCGGCAGCCAAGGCGAGGGTCACCGCGGCTGCTGGAGACTCCCAGCGCCAAGGCGAGGGTCGCCGCCGCGGCTGGAGACCCCCAGCACCCGAGGCCAAGGTCCCCAATTCCCCTGGAGATCCCCTTGTGGCGCAGCTATGGGCTGTAGCCATGCTGCTCTGCCTCCACTACCCTTGCGCCTGGACTCTCCAGCCGTGCCGCGCCCCTTCCCCTCTCGTCTCTGCCGCTGCTGGAGACCCTTGCAAGCCCAGGCGAGGGTCGTCGCCACTGTTACAGATCCCTACCAGCCGAGGCGAGGGTCGCCAATGCTGATTGAGAACTCCCTCCCCCTCCACCCCCCCCCCCGTGCAGCCGAGCAGGTCTCCGCTGCTGCTGGATTTCCCCTGGCAGTGCTGGGAGGGTCTCAAGCCATGCCGCGCCCCCTCCCCTCCCCTAGCCGCAGCTCCTGCAGACCCCAGGCAGCCAACGCGATGGTCGCCGCTGCTGCTGGAGACCCACAACCCCTCCGGCGAGGGTCGCCTCCACTCCTGGAGACCGCCTTGCAGCCAAGGCCAGGGTCTCCAGCCAAGCCGTGGCCCCTCCCCTTCACTTGTGCCTGGGCACTCCAGCCGTGCCCCGCCCCCTACCCTCCACTAGCCGCCGCTGCTGCAGACCCCCGGCAGCCAAGGCGAGGGTCACCGCGGCTGCTGGAGACTCCCAGCGCCAAGGCGAGGGTCGCCGCCGCGGCTGGAGACCCCCAGCACCCAAGGCCAAGGTCGCCAATTCCCCTGGAGATCCCCTTCTGGCACAACTAAGGGCTGTAGCCATGCTGCTCCGCCTCCACTACCCTTGTGCCTGGACTCTCCAGCCCTGCCGCGCCCCCTCCCCTCCCGTCTCTGCCGCTGCTGGAGACCCCTGTAAGCCGAGGCGAGGGTCGACGATGCTGATGGAGACCCCCTCCCACCCTGTGCAGCCGAGCAGGTCTCCGCTGCTGCTGGAGTTCCCCTGGCAGTGCTGGGAGGGTCTCCAGCCATGCCGCGCTCTCCCTCCCCTTCCCTTGCTCCAGGCCTTACCAGCCGCGCTGTGCCCCCTCTCTTCAGCTCGCTCCCTTTGCTGAAGACCCCCGGCAGCAGCAGCAGCGAGGCTTGCTGCTGCTGGAGACCACTGGAAGCCGCGGCGAGTGTCTTCCGCTGTGCCAGGGCCCCTCCCCTTCCCTTGCACCTGGGCTTTCCAGCTGCACCGCGCCTCTTCAACTCGCCTCGCCTCTAGGCTGGAGACCCCAGGCAGGCGAAGTGAGGGTCGTTGCTGCTGCTGGAGATCCCCTCGCGGCAGGGTGAGGGTCTCCAGCCGCGCCGCGCCCCCTCCCGTCCGGGAACCGCGGGCTGCTGGAGGCCTCTGGGAGCCCTGGCGAGAGTCTCTGTGCTGCTGGATACCCACGGGAGCCTAGGCGAGAGTCGCCGCTGCTGCTCCTGGAGACCCCCAGGCAGCCGTGGCGTGGGTTGCCTCAGCTGCTGGAGACCCCCGGGGTCCGCATCGAGGGTTGCCTCCACTGCTGGAGACCTCCTAGCAGCCGAGTCCAGGGTCTCCAGCCATGCCGTGGCCCCTCCCCTTCGCTTGTGCCTGGCCTCTCCAGTCTTGTCGCGCCCCAACCACTCCCCTAGCCGCAGCTGCTGGAGACCCCTTGCAGCCGAAGCGAGGTTCGCTGATGAGGCTGGTGACCCCCAGCACCCGAGGCGAGAGTCGCCCTGCTGATGGAGACCCGCGGGCAGCCGTGGCGTGGGTCGCCTCAGCTGCTGGAGACCTCCGGGGTCCGCTTCGTGGGTCGCCTCCACTGTTGGAGACCCCCTAGCAGCCAAGGGCAGGGTCTCCAGCCAAGCCGTGGCCCCTCTCCTTCACTTGTGCCTGGGCACTCCAGCCGTGCCACGCCCTCTCCCCTCCCCTAGCCTCAGCTCCTGGAGACCCCTTGCAGCCGAAGCAAGTGTCGCCACTGCTGCTGGAGACCCACAGGCAGCCAGGCGAGGGTCGCCGTCACGGCTGCTGAGACCCCCGGCACCCGAGGGCAGGGTCTCCAGCCATGCCGTGGCCCCTCCCCTTCACTTTTGCCTGGGATCTCCAGTTGTCGCGCCCCAACAACTCCCCTAGCCTCAGCTGCTGGAGACCCCTTGCAGCCGAAGCTAGGTTCGCTGCTGAGGCTGGTGACCCCCAGCACCCGAGGCGAGAGTCGCCCTGCTGATGGAGACCCGCGGGCAGCCGTGGCGTGGGTCGCCTCAGCTGCTGGAGACCTCCGGGGTCCGCTTTGAGGGTCGCCTCCACTGTTGGAGACCCCCTAGCAGCCAAGACCAGGGTCTCCACCCAAGCCGTGGCCCCTCCCCTTCACTTGTGCCTGGGCATTCCAGCCGTGCCGCGCCCCCTCCCCTCCCCTAGCCGCAGCTGCTGGAGACCCCCGGCAGCCAAGGCGAGGGTCACCACGGCTGCTGGAGACTCCCAGCGCCAAGCGAGGGTCGCCGCCGCGGCTGGAGACCCCCAGCACCCGAGGCCAAGGTCGCCAATTCCCCTGGAGATCCCCTTCTGGCACTGCTAAGATCTGTAGCCATGCTGCTCCACCTCCACTACCCTTGTGCCTGGACTCTCCAGCCTTGCCGCGCCCCCCTCCCCTCCCCTAGCCGCAGCTCCTGGAGACCCCTGGAAGCGTAGGCGAAGGTCGCCGCTACTGCTGGAGACCGCCAACCCCTCCCGGCGAGGGTCGCCGCCGTGGCTGGAGACCCCCAGCACCCGAGGCCAAGGTCCCCAATTCCCCTGGAGATCCCCTTGTGGCGCAGCTATGGGCTGTAGCCATGCTGCTCCGATTCCACTACCCTTGTGCCTGGACTCTCCAGCCCTGCCGCGCCCCCTCCCCTCCCCTAGCCTCAGCTCCTGGAGACCCCTTGCAGCCGAAGCAAGTGTCGCCACTGCTGCTGGAGACCCCCGGCAGCCAGGCGAGAGTCGCCATCACTGCTGCTGAGACCCCCGGCACCCGAGGGCAGGGTCTCCAGCCATTCCGTGGCCCCTCCCCTTCACTTTTGCCTGGGCTCTCCAGTTGTCGCGCTCCAACAACTCCCCTAGCCGCAGCTGCTGGAGACCCCTTGCAGCCGAAGCGAGGTTCGCTACTGCGGCTGGTGACCCGCAGCACCCGAGGCTAGAGTCGCCCTGCTGATGGAGACCCGCGGGCAGCCGTGGCGTGGGTCGCCTCAGCTGCTGGAGACCTCCGGGGTCCGCTTCGAGGGTCGCCTCCACTGTTGGAGACCCACTAGCAGGCAATGCCAGGGTCTCCAACCAAGCCGTGGCCCCTCCCCTTCACTTGTGCCTGGGCACTCCAGCCGCGCCCCTCCCCCGGCCCCTCCCCTAGCTGCAGCTGCTGGAGACCCCCAGCACCCAAGGCCAAGGTCGTCCATTGCCCTGGAGATCCCCTTCTGGCACAACTAAGGGCTGTAGCCATGCTGCTCTGCCTCCACTACCCTTGTGCATGACTCTCCAGCCGTGCCGCGCCCCCTCCCCTCCCGTCTCTGCCGCTGCTGGAGACCCCTGTAAGCCGAGGCGAGGGTCGCCGCTGCTGCTGGAGACCCCCTAGCAGCCAAGGGCAGGGTCTCCAGCCATGCCGTGGCCCCTCCCCTTTCCTTGCGCCTGGGCACTCCAGCCGTGCCGCGCCCCTCCCCTCCCATAGCCTCAGCTCCTGGAGACCCCTTGCAGCCGAAGCAAGTGTCGCCACTGCTGCTGGAGACCCCCGGCAGCCATGCGAGGGTCACCGCGGCTGCTGGAGACTCCCTGCGCCAAGGCGAGGGTCGCCTCCGCGGCTGGAGACCCCCAGCACCAGAAGCCAAGGTCGCCAATTCCCCTGGAGATTCCATTCTGGCACAACTAAGGGCTGTAGCCATGCTGCTCCGCCTCCACTACCCTTGTGCCTGGACTCTCCAGCCCTGCCGCGCCCCCTCCCCTCCCCTAGCCTCAGCTCCTGGAGACCCCTTGCAGCCGAAGCAAGTGTCACCACTGCTGCTGGAGACCCGCGGGCAGCCAGGCGAGAGTCGCCGTCACTGCTGCTGAGACCCCGCACCCGAGGGCAGGGTCTCCAGCCATTCCGTGGCCCCTCCCCTTCACTTTTGCCTGGGCTCTCCAGTTGTCGCGCCCCAACCACTCTCCTAGCCGCAGCTGCTGGAGACCCCTTGCTGCCATAGCTAGGTTCGCTCTGCTGTGCTGGTGACCCCCAGCACCTGAGGCGAGAGTCGCCCTGCTGATGGAGACCCGCGGGCAGCCGTGGCGTGGGTTGCATCAGCTGCTGGAGACCCCCGGATCCACGTCGAGGTTCGCCTCCACTGCATTAGACCCCCTAGCAGCCAAGTCCAGGGTCTCGAGGCATGCCGTGGCCCCTCCCCTTCACTTGTGCCTGGGCACTCCAGCCGTGTCGCACCCCTCCCCTACCCTAGCGGCAGCTACTGGAGACCCCCGGCAGTCAAGGCGTGGGTCAAGGCGGCTGCTGGTGACCCCCAGCACCTGAGGCCAAGGTCGCCAATTCTCCTGGAGATCCTCATCCGGCACTGCTAAGGGCTGTAGCCATGCTGCTCCACCTCCACTACCCTTGTGCCTGGACTCTCCAGCCGTGCCGCGCCCCCTCATCTCCCTAGCCGCAGCTCCTGGAGACCCCTGGAAGCGTAGGCAAGGGTCGCCGATGCTGCTGGAGACCCGAACCCCCCCCCCCCCCCGGCGAGGGTCGCCTCCACTGCTGGAAACCCTGTAGCAGCCGAGGCCAGCGGCCAGTTACCCGAGGCCAACTCTCCAGCCATGCCGTGGTCCTCCCCTTCACTTGCGCCTGGGCTCTCCAGCCTTGTCGCACCCCACCCCTCCCTAGCCTCAACTGCTGGAGACCTCCGGCAGCCAAGGCGAGGGTCACCGCGGCTGCTGGATTCCCCCAGCACCCAATGCCAAGGTCCCCAATTACCCTGGAGATCCCCTTGTGGAGCAGCTGTAGCCATGCTGCTCTGCTTCCACTACCCTTCCGCTTGGACTCTCCAGCCGTGCCGCGCCCCCTCCCCTCCCGTCTCTGCCGCTGCTGGAGACCCCTGCAAGATGAGGCGAGGGGCGCCGATGCTGATGGAGATCCCCCCCCACGGCCCTGCAGCCGAGCAGGTCTCTGCTGCTGCTGGAGTTCCCCTGGCAGTGCTGGGAGGGTCTCCAGCCATGCCGCGCTCCCTCCCCTTCCCTTGCTCCAGGCCTTACAAGCGGTGCTGTGCCCCCTCTCTTCAGTTCGCCCCCGTTGATGGAGACCCCCGGCAGCAGCAGCAGCGAGGCTTGCTGCTGCTGGAGACCACTGGAAGCCAAGGCAAGTGTCTTCCACTGTGCCAGGGCCCCTCCCCTTCCCTTGCACCTGGGCTTTCCAGCTGCACCGCGCCTCTTCAACTCGCCTCGCCTTGCCTTGCGGCTGGAGACCCTCGGCAGGCGAAGTGAGGGTCATTGCTGCTGCTGGAGATCCCCTCGCGGCAGGGTGAGGGTCTCCAGCCACGCCGCGCCCCCTCTTGTCCATGAACCGCGGCTGCTGGAGGCCTCTGGGAGCCCTAGCGTGAGTCTCTGTGCTGCTGGATACCCACGGGAGCCTAGGCGAGGGTCGCCGCTGCTGCTCCTGGAGACCCCCAGGCAGCCGTGGCGTGGGTTGCCTCAGCTGCTGGAGACCCCCGGGGTCCGCGTCGAGGGTTGCCTCCACTGCTGGAGACCTCCTAGCAGCCGAGTCCAGGGTCATCAGCCCTGCCGTGGCCCCTCCCCTTCGCTTGTGCCTGGGATCTCCAGTCTTGTCGCTCCACCTCCCGTCCCCTAGCCGCAGCTTCTGCAGACCCTTGCAAGCCGAGGCGAGGGTCGCCGCTGCTGCTGGAGATTCTCACCCCCCCCACGGGCGAGGGTCGCCTCCACTGCTGGAAACCCCCTAGTAGCCAAGGCCAGGGCCTCCAGCCATGCCGAGGCCCTCCTCTTTGCTTGCGCCTGGGCTCTCCAGCCCGCCCTGGCTCCCTCTGCTCCCCCTAGCCGCATCTGCTGGAGACCCCCGGCAGCCAGGCGAGGGTCGCCGTCACTGCTGCTGAGACCCCCGGCACCCGAGGGCAGGGTCTCCAGCCATTCCGTGGCCCCTCCCCTTCACTTGTGCCTGGGCTCTCCAGCCTTGTTGCGCCCCAACCACTCCCCTAGCCGCAGCTGCTGGAGACCCCTTGCAGCCGAAGCGAGGTTCGCTGCTGCGGCTGGTGACCCCTAGCACCTGAGGCGAGAGTCGCCCTGCTGATGGAGACCCGCGGGCAGCCGTGGCGTGGGTTGCATCAGCTGCTGGAGACCCCCGGGGTCCGCGTCGAGGGTCGCCTCCACTGCAGGAGGCCCCCTAGCAGCCAAGGCCAGGGTCTCCAGCCATGCCGTGGCCCCTCCCCTTCACTTGTGCCTGGGCACTCCAGCCATGCCCCGCCCCCTCCCCTCCCCTAGCCGCAGCTGCTGGAGACCCCCAGCAGCCGAAGCGAGTGTCGTCACCGCTGCTGGAGAGACCTGGAAGCCAGGCGAGGGTCGCCGTCACTGCTGCTGAGACCCCTGGCACCCGAGGCCAGTGTCTCCAGCCTTGTCGCTTCCCCTCCCCTCCCCTAGCCGCAGCTGCTGGAGACCCCTGCAAGCCAAAGCGTGGTTCTGTGCTGTGGCTGGTGAACCCCCAGCACCTGAGGCTAGAGTCGCCGCTGCTGATATAGATCCCCGGGCAGCTGTAGCGTGGGTCCCCTCAGCTGCAGGAGGACCTCCGGCGTCCACGTCGAGGGTCGCCTCTACTCCTGGAGACCCCTAGCAGCCAAGGCCAGGGTCTCCAGCCATGCCGTGGCCCCTCCCCTCACTTGTGCCTGGGCACTCCAGCCTTGCCCCGCCCCTTCCCCTCCCCTAGCCGCAGGTGCTGGAGACCCCAGGCAGCCAAGGCGAGGGTCGCCGCTGCTGCTGAGACTCCCAGCGCCAAGGCGAGGGTCACAGCGGCTGCTGGAGACCCCCAGCACCCGAGGCCAAGGTCACCAATTCCCCTGGAGATCCCCTTGTGGCGCAGCTAAGGGCTGTAGCCATGCTGCTCTACCTCCACTACCCTTGCGCCTGACTCTCCAGCCGTGCCGCGCCCCCTCCCCTCTGGTCTCTGCTGCTGCTAGAGGCCCCTGCAAGCTGAGGAGAGCGTCGCCGCCACTGTTGGAGACCCCTACCAGCCGAGGCGATTGTCGCAGATGCTGATGGAGACCGCCCCCCAACCCCGGTGCAGCCGAGCAGGTCTCCGCTGCTGCTGGAGTCCCCTGGCAGTGCTGGGAGGTTCTCAAGCCATGCCGCGCTCCCTCCCCTTCCCTTGCTCAGGCCTTACAGCCGCGCTGTGCCCCCTCTCTCAGCTCGCTCCCGTTGCTGGAGACCCCCCCGGCAGCTGCGGCTGGAGACCACCGGAAGCCGCGGCGAGTGTCTTCCGCTGTGCGTGTCTTCGCTGTGCCAGGGCCCCTCCCCTTCCCTTGCACTTGGGCTTTCCAGCTGCACCACGCCTCTTTAACTCGCCTCGCCTCTAGGCTGGAGACCCCAGGCAGGGGAGTGAGGGTAACCGCTGCTGCTGGAGATCCCCTCGCGGCAGGGTGAGGGTCTCCAGCCGCGCCGCGCCCCCTCCCCTCCTGTACCTGCGGCTGCTGGAGGCCTCTGGGATCCGCAGCTTGGGTCTTTGCTGCTGCTGGTGACCACCCGGCACCCGAGGCCAGAGTAGCCGCGCTGCTGCTGCTGGATACCGCTGACAGCCACGGCGGGGGTTGCCTCAGCTGCTGGAGACCCCCGGGGTTCCGCTTCGAGGGTTGTGTCTGAAAGACCCCCGAGATGGGTGTCCTTCTCTGGAGAGGCCCCTCCCAAGCAACAAGGAGACCACTCGTTGCGGATGCAAACTGCAAGAGGTTTATTTAGATACACAGGTACCTGGGGCGACAGAGACTCTCCTAAGACTTGCGCGCCTTCAGGTTGGGGCGGTGGGTTTTTATAGGTAGGGAGGCAAAAGGCGTGGTACAGAGGGAGATGCATAGTTACAGGGTTCTGATTGGCGGATTCAAATGAGGCCAGGGTCATTGTGAAGTCAGCTTTTCTTAATACCAGGAAGTCTGATAATAGCTGAGTTGGTGCTGAGTTAGCTCTCTTTCTCAAGGTCGCTTCCCCCTTTTGGGGCCAGATGTTCAACCACAGATATCTTGTTTAGGAAGCTAGCCCTGACCTTGCCCGCCTACAAAGATCCTGTTTTTCTTGGTAGATTTAAAACCTTGCAAAATGGCGTTTCTGCGGCTAAAGCGCATGAATTTTGGTGAGGGGTCTTTCAGTGTCCACTGCTGGAGACCCCCTGACAGCCGAGTCCAGGGTCACCAGCCATGCCGTGGCCCCTCCACTTCACTTGCGCCTGGGCACTCCAGCCGTGCCGCGCCCCCTCCCCTCCCCTAGCCGCAGCTCCTGCAGACCCCGGGAAGCCAAGGCGAGGGTCGCCGCTGCTGCTGGAGACCCCCAACCCCCCCCCCCGGCGAGGGTCGCCCTCCACTGCTGGAAACCCCCTAGCAGCCGAGTCCAGGGGCTCCAGCCATGCCGTGGCCTCCCCTTTCCTTGTGCCTGGGATCTCCAGCCGCCCCGGCTCCCACTGCTGCCCTAGTCGCAGCTCCTGCAGACCCCTGGCAGCCGAAGCGAGTTGTCGCCACCACTGCTGGAGACCCCCGGCATCCGAGGCGAGGGTCGCCGAAGCTGCTGGAGACCCCGAGCAGCCGAGGCCAGGGTCTCCAGCCATGCCGTGGCCCTCCCCTTCACTTGTGGCCGAGGCACTCCATCCGTGCCACGCCCCATCGCCTCCCTCCTGCCGCTGCTGGAGACCCCTGCAAGCGGACCCGGGGGTCTCCAGCAGCTGAGGCAACCCGCGCCACGGCTGCCTGGGGGTCTCTATCAGCAGCAGTGACCCTCGCCTTCGCTCCAGGGTTATCAGAAGCGCAGAGACCCTCATCTCAACTGCCCGGGGGCTCCATCTCGAAGGTGAGTGGAGGGGAAATCGCTCAGTGTGGCTGAAGAGCCCAGTCGTAAGGAAAGGGGAGGGCCACGGCATGGCTGGAGACCCTGGTCTAGGCTGATAAGGGGTGTCCAGCAGTGGAGGCAACCCTCGCCTCAGCTCCCGGGGGTATTCAGCAGCGCGGAGACCCTCACCTCAGCTTTCTGGGGGCTCCAGCCCAACGGTTAGTGGAGCGGAAACAGCCTCGGGTGCCGGGGGGTCTCAGCAGCAGTGAATGCGACACTTGCCTTGGTTGCCGGAGGTCTCCAGCAGCGGTGGCGACATTCGCTATGGCTGCCAGTGGTCTCCAGCACGCTGTTGCTAGGGCAGCAACAGGAGCCAGGGCGGATTGAGAGCCCAGGCGCAAGGAAAGGGGAGGGCCACGGCATGGCTGGAGCCCCTGCCTCGGCTGCTAGGGTGTTTCCAGCAGTGACGGCGACCTTCGCCGGGGGGGTGCGGTTGAGGTCACCATCAGCAGTGGCGACCCTTGACTTGGCTGCCAGGGGTCTCCAGGAGCTGCGCTAGGGGAGGGGAGGGGGCGGCACGGCTGGAGAGGCCAGGCGCAAGAAAGGGGAGGGGCCACGGCATGGCTGGTGACCCTGACCTCGGCTGCTAGGGATCTCCAGCAGTGGAGGCAACCCTCGATGTGTACCCCGGAGGTCTCCAGCAGATGAGGCAACCACGCCCCGCAGCCCGCGGGTCTCCATTAGCAGCAGCAACTCTCGCCTCGGGTGCTGGGGGTCACCAGCTGCGGCGGCGAACTTCGCTTTGGCTGCATGGGCTATCCAGCAGAGGCGGCTAGTGGAGGGGAGGGGGCGCGACAAGGCTGGAGAGCCCAGGCGCAAGTGAAGGGGAGGGGTCACGGCATGGCTGGAGACCCTGGCCTCGGGTGCCGGGGGTCTCAGCAGCAGTGATGGCGACCCTCACCTCCGCTGCCAGGGATCTCCAGCAGCGTTGGCGACACTGGCTTTGGCTGCCAGGGGCTTCCAGGAGCAGCAGTGGCTAGGGGAGGGGAGGAAGCCGGGGCGGCTGGAGAGCCGAGGCGCAAGAAAAGGGTAGGGCCATGGCATGGCTGGAGACCCTGGTCTCGGATGCTAGGGGTTTCCAGCAGTGGAGGCGACCCTCGCCGGGGGGGGGTTGGGAGTCTCCAGCATTAGCGGCGACCCTCGCCTTGGCTCCCGGGGGTATCCAGCAGCGCGGAGACCTTCATCTCAGCTGCCCTGGGACTCCAGCCCGGCAGTGAGTGGAGAGAAAACCGCTTAGTGCGGCTGGAGAGCCAAGCCATAAGGGAAGGGGAGGGGCCCTGGCACGGATGGAGCCCAATGCCTAGGCTGTCAGTGATCTCA
Organism: Ochotona princeps; assembly: GCF_030435755.1. Classification (NCBI taxonomy): domain Eukaryota; kingdom Metazoa; phylum Chordata; class Mammalia; order Lagomorpha; family Ochotonidae; genus Ochotona; species Ochotona princeps. The sequence continues at coordinate 245,716 of NW_026699374.1, forward strand.
GGCAACGTAGACGATCCTCGCCTCGGGTGCCAGGGGCTCAGCAGCTGCGGCTTGGGGAGCAGAGGGAGCCTGGGTCGGCTGGAGAGCCCAGGCACAAGGAAAGGGGAGGGCCACAGCATGGCTAGAGACCCTTGCCTCGGCTGTCAGAGGGTCTCCAGCAGTAGAGGCAACCCTCGACGCGGACCCTGGATGTCTCCAGCAGCTGAGGCAACCGACGCCACGGCTGCCCGGGGGTCTCCAGCAGTGGATACCTTCGCCACGGGTCCCGTGGGCCTCCATCAGCCGTGGCAACCCTCCCCTTGGCTGGTAGGGGTCTACAACAGTGGTGGCGTCCCTTCCTCGGCTTGCATGCAGGGGTCTCCAGCAGTGGCGGAGAGGAGGGAGAGGAGGGGGTGCGGCACGGCTGGAGAGTCCAGGCACAAGGGTAGTGGAGGTGGAGCACCATGGCTACAGCCCTTAGCTGTGCCACAAGGGGATCTCCAGGGGAATGGCGACCTTGGCCTCGGGTGCTGGGGGTCTCTAGCCGCGGCGGCGACCCTCGCCTTGGCGCTGGGAGTCTCTAGCAGCCACGGTGACCCTCGCCTTGGCTGCAAGGGGTCTCCAGCAGCAGCAGCTAGGGGAGGGGAGGGGGCGCGACAAGGCTGGAGGGCCCAGGCACAAGTGAAGGGGAGGGTCCACGGCATGGCTGGAGACCCTGGCCTCGGGTGTCGGGGGTCTCAGCAGCAGTGACGGCGACCCTCGCCTGGCTGCCGGGGGTCTCCAGCAGCTGCGGCTAGGGGAGCAGATGGAGCTGGGGCGGCTGGAAAGCCCAGGCGCAAGTGAAGGGGAGGGGCCACGGCATTCCTGGAGACCCTTGCCTTGGCTGCTAGGGGGTCTCCAGCAGTGGAGGCGACCCTTGCCTCCACTCCCAGGGGTATTCAGCAGCGCGCAGACCCTCATCTCAGCTACCCTGGTGCTCCTGCCCGGCAGTGAGTGGACCAGAAACCGCTCAGTGGGGATGGAGAGCCAAGTCACAAGGGAAGGGGAGGGGCCCTGGCACGGATAGAGCCCAATGCCTGGGCTGTCAGTGGTCTCCAGCAGCGTTGGCGACCCCTCGCCTCGGGTGCCAGGGGCTCAGCAGCTGCGGCTTGGGGAGCAGAGGAAGCCTGGGTCGGCTGGAGAGCCCAGGGACAAGGAAGGGGAGGGCCACAGCATGGCTGGAGACCCTGGCCTTGGCTGTCAAGGCGTTTCCAGCAGTAGAGGCAACCCTCGACGCGGACCCCTGGGGTCTCCAACAGCTGAGACAACCGACGCCACGGCTGCCCTGGGTCTCCAGCAGCAGTGGTGACTCTCGCCTCGGGTGCTGGGGTCTCCCATCAGGAGCGGAGACCTTCGCCATAGGTCCCGTGGGTCTCCATCAGCCGTAGCGACCTCGCCTTGGCTGGTACGGGTCTACAACAGTGGCGGCATCCCTTCCTCGGCTTGCAGGGGTCTCCAGCAGTGGCGGAGAGGGGAGGGGAGGGGGCGTGGCACGGCTGGAGAGTCCAGGCACAAGGGTAGTGGAGGCGGAGCGGCATGGCTACAGCGCTTAGCTGGGCCACAAGGTGATCTCCAGGATAATTGGCGACCTTGGCCTGGGTTGCCGGGGGTCTCCAGCAGCGGTGGCGACACTCGCTTCGGCTACCAGGGTCTCAGCAGCTGCTGTTGGGGAGCAGAGAGTGCCGGGGCTGGTGTAGAACTCAGGCGCAAGGAAAGGGGAGGGCCACGGCATGGCTGAAGACCCTGGCCTCGGCTGCTAGGGGGTTTCCAGCAGTGGAGGCGAGCCTCGCCGGGGGGGGGGTGTTGTTGGTCTCCAGCAGCAGCAGTGACCCCTCGCCTTGGCTGGCAGGGGTCTCCAGGAGCTGCGGCTAGGGGAGGGGAGGGGGCGGGACACGGCTGGAGAGCCCAGGCATAAGAGAAGGGGAGGGTCCACGGCATGGCTGGTGACCCTGACCTTGGCTGCTAGGTGGTCTCCATCAGCAGAGGCAACCCTCGACGTGGACCCCGGGGTTTCCAGCAGATGAGGCAAACCATGCCACGGCTGCCCGCGGGTCTCCATCAGTAACGGCGACCCTCGCCTCGGGTACTGGGGGTCACCAGCCGCAGCGGCGAACCTCGCTTTGGCTGCAAGGGGTCTCAGCAGAGGCAGCTAGGGGAGAGGAGGGGGGTGCGACAAGGCTGGAGAGCCCAGGCAGAAGTGAAGGGGAGGGGCCACGGCATGGCTGGAGACCCTGGCCTCGGGTGCTGGGGGTCTCAGCAGCAGTGACGGTGACCCTCAGCTGGCTGCCAGGGGTCTCCAGGTGCGACGGACCGGCTCGGCCGGGAGCAATCAGTCCGACGGGAACAGGACCCCGGGAACGGTGGGCAAGGATTCGGCGAGTGACAAACAGACACGACAACTCAAGGCAGTTGTATCTGAGTGCATTTTGTAAAAGCAAAGCATCAGCTTATATACAATAGATTATTGCAAAGGGACATTTTCTTGCTTATTCATGTGGTTACATTTCTACAAACAATTATTCCAGGGAGGTAAGCAGGTCTGACGAAAAAAGATTGTTCTCTAATAGCCTGGTGACAGACTGCAGTTGCTATTTCTTGTGGACACAGTTTGGCACCAGCTACAGTTTTAATCATTAAGCGATTAGCTCTCATTGTGTTTTGTGCCTTACATTGGTTTTAATATTAACTTGTCTATTTTTCTTAGCTTTTCTTCTGTATGGCTTCTTAAGTTATAGATTTCTATTATAATTTTCTTTTTAGGAATTCTCAAAAATAGTCCTAGTAGGTTTACTAAAGCTAGTGACTTAATGGTTTTTATTCTATACTGCTTGCCATCCTTGTCCAGTCTCCTGTCAGAAGGCTTCATAGAACTATAAAGGAACATTGAGCCTTTGCCGCACATTAACAATATTATTCCAGCCATAAGATAAGAGCAAAGAGAGTACAGCCAGGAATGCAAGACCACCAGAGATGCAGCCGAATCCAGGAGGCATCCTTCCTTGAAGCTTCCGCCTCGGCCTGGCGATTTCTCACGCAGGCTCCACTGGAGGTGGCGTGACATCTCTTCCCTTTTTATTTTTAAATGAAGTTCATAAATGTCTCGGCGAAGGGAGGAGACAGAAGAGTAGATTATTTTGAAGAGGACTGGAAAAATAAAAATAATAAGTAAAATTATTCCGGCAATAATAGCGATGGTAATTATAGTATGAAGCCAACTGAAAGGATTAAGTGATTGTAATCCTCTCTTCAATGATTCTGCTAGATCGCTTAAATCTTCTACATCTAAATGAGCTTTGCTAATTGTAGAAATTTCTTCCTGTAATCGTTCTATATTATGGAAATCATTATCTTTCCAAACTCCTAACAAATGATTCTTGGTTGCATTCCAATTAAAAGAAGTGTTATATTTTAATGGTGTCACACATATATATTTGTAACTAGTATGGCACCTAGTGGAGAGCTGTACCTTTAAATTTTGTACTTCTTGCCCAATTGCTAAAACGGCTTCTTCTAAGGCGTTTACTTTCATTTCTAACTTACGGTCTATGGCTTGCTGTTCAGCCAGGGCTATTGAAAACGTTTTTGCTTAAATCATTTACAAAAATGAGCTGTTTTTACTTCTTCTACTAAGGCAGCAGTAGAAACGGCTAGAGAGGTTAAAATTGCTATTAAGGCACTTATTCCTAATACAAGGCTAACTACAAAACGCTTAGGTCGCAACAAAAGATCAAGATTTTTCAAAGTTTGTAAAGCAGCATTATCAAACCATGGATCCTCTTTTAAATCAACAGGTAACATAACATATTCCGGTCCGCTGTAGTAAAATTATAACAGAATATTGCTTATCCAAATTGAAGTCAAACAATTTGTCAAAATACAAGATCGACATTTTATATAATATGATTTTCCTTGATTAATTATAGTACATTTTTTGGTTTTTCTGCTAAGATGCCAAATGGATACCCAACACATGCTCTTATCCCAATGGAAGTAGAAACTGTTTCTTTTGGTTTCTTTAGAAGTAACATGTGGCTGCAGCAAAAAGTCGAAACAGCCCAGGGTGCACACCAGTTTTATTATGAGTGGTTGAATGGCTCACAAAGACCGGTGCTACCCATCCAGGCGTGAACCATCTTCTAATTGGCTCACCAAGTGTATTAGGGTGTATCCCCCAAATTTTTCAGAACTATATTTCCAA